>NC_091752.1:31519165-31819165 GCF_043380555.1 Nothobranchius furzeri
CAGTCGTGTAGAACAATCAGACAGCTCTGTTATATCTAATCCAGCTTGCATGCTGAAGTGGAAAATAATAAGTGATGGCTGTCCTAATCAGTAACAGAAAACCTCAGTGAGCCTTGACGATGTCAGACAGCCACATCATCATATTCTCAAAGATGTTCTCGAAACTTTACGTGTCAGCCAGCCAGCCCCCCTCCTTTAACGAGAACCATCTTGAGTCCCGCTTTACCTGCTGCCGTGTGTTGCTCCATCCACACGAGGGATCACTTAGAAACTTCTAATGCGGGGGGCTTGGTGCTAATGGCTACCGCTGCACATTTGAAGCCCTCAAACAAAGAATCAGGCGAGTTTGTTTGAAGATTTCAGATGAGTGATGTTTTCAGATCTCATTAACTAAAGGCTGTTTGAGTGTTGTGTGGATAATTAGAGACGGCAGAGGCTGTGTATTTTCGGGGGGTTGTATAACAACGTTCCCCATTAACACCAGACACAGAACAAATCCCAAAGCAGCCAGAAGATGCATCTGGATTTTGTCTTGGTTGGAGGGCTAAAGCTTAACTTGCAGGTGTTAATCCACACAGCTGGAGGAGGACTCTAAAAATTGTGGGGGGGTTTTGAGGGGAGATGGATTTGCTCAACAAGTTAAAGCTCGTCTTTAAACCTTTCCTCTGGTAATAAAGACAAATATATCAAATAAATGCAGAAAATCTAAAGATTGATTTGATACTTTCCCTAATTCTGTTTTTCTTCCTCATTCTTGTGTTTATCTCTGCACATCTTGATGCATCCTCCATCTAAAGTTAATGGCAGGTGTAAATTGGATCATCCATGCTCCAAGGAGCACGGATTAACTATCAAATAATATAAATTCCCAAAACTAAGGCTAATCCACACTCCTCTGGATTCAAACTCATGCTGTTATGAGCATGTGGTCTGCACGACAGCAGACTGAGGCACCAGGAAACCACAAATCCCAGCCAATTTAGCTCCTTTATCCAAACATCTCTGCTCCGCTCTGGAATGATGACCCATGTAGTTGGTCACCATTGGAGTTCTGCAAAACAGCTCATCTACATAATCGCATCATAAATACTGAAAATTCATTTAATCATCTCCTCTGTTCTGATGCTCGGGGCTAAAGAGTGTTGATATGATAAGACAGCAAGTTATTAAGGAGGGAGAGGGAGGCAAGGAGGATGGGAGAAGGAGAGAAAGCAAAGGGATCAACGAGTGAGTGAGTGAGCTTGTCCTGATTTAAGCTGCCGCTTGGGGCCAAATGAAAATTAATTAATTTCTGTGAAGAATCAATTTCTCAGAATGACAGTGTCAGATTTAATGTGTGCAAATGTGAGTGTGTTGGAGACAAAGTGTGTGTGTGTGTGTGTGTGTGTGTGTGTGTGTGTGTGTGTGTGTGTGTGTGTGTGTGTTGTGAGACAGAGATCATAGGCGATGATAACATGACAAACTTTTAAGAGTGTTTTTTTTCTAGTTGGGATTACTAAAATTCATCACAGTCACCATCACAACTTTACCATCCATTAAAATGGTAATAGCTACAGGCCCAGCGGCAGGAGTGGAGAGTAAAAATGGGTTAACCAGGTGTACAATCATCAAATTAAGCTCAAATGTTGTGGGAATTTTTTTTTTACTTAAACATTCAATCAGAAAATGTTACTATTTGTCTTGGCTTCATTTTCTAAATAAGAAATGTCCATGGTGGCACAGATGGCACAACTTGTTTTATGGCTCTGGAAAATGTCTCCTCCAGCTATAACCTGGTGTGACCTCTATGATAAATATATGTTTTTCTTTATTTTAGATCATTTTTTTCTAAAGTTGGTCTATGTCGTCCACTTTTACTGTTTTCTCTTCTCTGGAGTTTGAGATTTTAAGTTAGCAAATTGAATGAAACAAGACCTAATTTACAGTTCATAGCTAGATTTGTACATAAATTGTGTGACATCAAACACTAAATGTGAGTATTCGATGTTATAAATTCTAGTTTGGGGTCTTGTGAGCCTGTTAACTCCACCTGCTGCACCTGGCTGGGGAACACCCTCAAATCGGCTGTAACCGGGTCACCCCCACCTCCACCCCTCTCCCCCACTCACCTCGCATTGGTACAGTCGTTGTAGAGCGTCTCAAAGTCCTGCCTGGAGATCAGCTTGCACCGGTTAACCCCGGGCTGGATGGCCCCCAGCCCCCGCAGCACTCGGACCTGCTCCACGTTGCACACCACCGGGGCAATGTCCAGCCGTTTCAGCTTGGTGTACACGGTGTGGAGTCCACCGACCAGATGTTTCAGAAACACGTCAAAAGCCTGGGGCAAGCAGATGAGCTCTGTGCCTTTCACCGTGAACGAGGCCAGCTTGGCTCCTTTCACCTCCACCAGTTTGCACTCGTTGTTCTGCGGCGTGCTCTCAACAGGCGACGCGGTGGCGTACACCGGCTTGGCGCCGCTGGACACCGGCGCTCCGCCGCTCTTCAACGGTGTCCCGTTAGCTAGCAAGAGGTCCGCCCGGAACTGTTGGAGCAGCGCCGGGTGCGCCACTGGCGGAGCAGGGGAAGACGCGGCGGAGGTGGCCGCAGGTGGCGGCGAGTTGGTGGCTGGAGAGACGGAGCTCGGTGCCGGGTGGTGTCCGAGCGGAGCGGCCGGGAGAAGAGTCGGAGCTGCGGGAGTTGCCATAGTCGTCATGTCGAATGAAGACGCGCGCGCGAGAAGTAAACTTCAAAGAACTATTTAGGAAAGTAACTTCGGGCGGCACGCGCTGAGACTCTTTTGTGTGAGGGTGAAACGCGCATTGGGCGTGAAGAAGAGAAGAAGGGTAAAGAAAGGGAGATGAGACAGCAGGGTCCGCGTGGGGGAAAGCAGATCACATTATTGAATCAGAATGAGGGGAGGCTTGTCTCACAGAGATGCTACTGTCACATTATCATCATAAAGAGGAGGAGCGTATTCTTAGAGAGAGACAAGGCGAGGGACTCTGAGGAGAGGAGGGGAGAGCCAAGATTAGCCTACATAAACTTTGGATAAGCTTATTTAGGAGCGATGAAAAGACACCTTCACAATAACGCCTCTGATACTGATGGGACTTGGCTTGTTTGTTTGTGGAAATCTCTGGTGTTCAGATTCCTAAATATATTCATACTATATCCTTTTGGCATTTCATTTAAAGTAGAAAAATGACTTGTGAGGAAATAGTTTCCATGTTTACACACATTTAGTTTCATCAGGTGCCTTTTAAAGCGCACTTTTGGTCTCCCTAATTCTTGTTCATTACAGAAAAAAATCCTATTAGCTTTTCTCCAAGATATTACTCAATTTGCTAAGAAATGCACACTGGTTTCCAATTAGTGCTTGACCTTTATGTGATTTGAGAGTTATTAATACAGGCTTGCAGAGAGAGTAGAAAAAACAAGGCCTGCATCATTGTATTTTAATATGAAAGCAATAATACCCCTAATGAAAATAAGAAAAATTACAGCTATCTCAGCTAAGTCTAATTTTATCTTGCCATTAAAGATGCCTAATTCCTAGAAGATGGGTCGCTTATTTCGTGTTCATTTCATTACAATCTGTTGTAATATTTTGCTTTCATAATTGAATCTAAAAGACACAACAAGAACTCCCTTAAGGGACGATAAGCTTCTTCTTTTTTTGACTAACTGACCTCTTTACCTGCTCTACCACTCCTTCATCAACACTAACACAGTCACACTCCTGTCATTTACACAGAGCTTGCAGTCCTTTGAAAGTGGCTTTCACGGAACATTGTGTTGATAATGATCTTTGGGGAATGAGAGACACGGATCTCTAGAGACCATCTCACCACAAGACAAGGGGGAAGAGGATAAAACTCGAACTGTTCTCCAACTCAAAGGACTTGAACACCCTTTTTTTTTCCATCCCAGCCCCCCCTCTCTCTCCCTCTCTCAAATAAGCCCTCTTGTGTTTTTTAATTGGCAGAAATTAATCTTTAGGATGTAGATGGTAGATTTACATTCATTAAAAGTCAAGAGAGGAAGCCAGGCTTGATGCTAATCAAATCTGCTTAATTATGCTTAACATGAGTATCTCCAGGGGAAGAGAGAGAGGGGGGAGACAGAGGGAGAGATAGCTAACTCGAACTTTTTACTTTTTGCCTTTGATAACTCCTGCTGAGTATGGCCTTTTCCTCTCCAAAAAGAAATGTCACGACTCCCTTCCTCCATCTGTAGAAAACACACAGATAAAACCGTAAGCGTTAAGCAAGCCGGTTAATGTTGTAAAATCTCACATTTAGGTCCGTATTAAGTTTCAAAATGCTCATTTTTAACCTCTGAGGCCGCTTCTGCAGGGCTTGTTGCTCCATCTAACAGTGATATATGATGAACCCACTTAACAACAGTGACACAAACAAGAGGCGGATGAGTAATATGCCACCTTTAGGAAATTTGCCTTTAACCTTGAATGCTAGGTCTTAAATTAATTACATTTTACATTTTAGCTCATCCATCCACAATCTTGTAAGCAACCAGAGTGTGGAGAACGCAGAGGCTGCGTGGAGTCGTGGGGCGAAGTGACTTTGTCTCACAACAGGAAGGTCACAGGTCTACCAGCGGTTGGATAAACTCCCTTAAATGAGAAATATGAGCAACTGCAAAAGCTCTTTATAAAGTTATGAACAAGTTCACACTTTAATCAAATTATGCTGGAATGCCACATCTCATATTCCAGATTTTTCTTTTTTCTATTGCTTTTTTTGTCAGGACACACCTGAGTTGCATCTTAGACTTTTGTTAGTTTTATTTTGAAAAACATGCAGGCTGTATGGTAAAAAAAATTTTTTAAAGAGGGGAGGTTTTGCTTCACTCATTTTTATCTGCCTTTAATATCCTATATTGCTGCTGATGGGGTTCAATGCTAAATTGCTGGAGTATTCTGTCTTTGAAGTGCTTTAAGTTTCTGAGACAGTGGAGGCCTATCTATCTTCACAGATTCCCTTTCCACTGAGTTAATTAATGTTTTATATCTCCACCGATTCCTCTGATTGCTTCTGTAAAGTGTGATTAAGTTTTAACCTCCAACTTTTGCCCAACACCATCTCTATTGAATCACATGATAGTCATCATTAGACACGTCCCTGGGTGTCTGTGATTGTCATGTTTCAGTCTTCACTGACTGGTTTAAAGCAAAATATCATTTTTAACTGTCCAAAAATAAAAAACACCTGTTTAGACGCACAAAATTTGGGCTCCATTGTTTCCTGTTTAACTAGAGGTAGATCAATATATGGCTCGGCCGATATATTGGGCCGATATTTATCATTATTTATACATCGGCATCTGCTGATATCTGTCCTTAGTAAAGCCTATTTAAAGTTGGACACATCCTTGGGCTGCTCGGTGCTGTTGCAGAATTTTATTTAAATGTATTTTTACATTCAATAATAATATCTGCATAATAAATACTCTAAATTAACTTTATTTGGGTGTTTGACTTTAACACTGAGCAGTGCACAAAGTTAAGGAGTAGTTAGTTCAATTCAAAGTTCAAAACCTTATTCAGTTTTTTGTGCATCAATTGATGTCATTAGCAACATTTTATCATGTAAATAAGGTAGAAAATGTCTAGATACTGGCAAAGGAAATTGGCCCATAAAACTCAGCAGTACATATCGGCCATCGGCTGACTGTCTCCTGCCCATCGGCATCGGTATCGGCAATAGAAAAACCAATATCGGTCAACCTCTAATTTTAACAGTTCATATTTTTCAGTCATTTTTGCCATGGTGCCACTGTGAGCCAAAAGAGACAGGGATGATGTTCATGTTGTGTCTCTGTTTGAAAGCAAAGCTCCAGTCCTCTCCACATGTCTGTTTTTGGCCAGCGAGGAGCAGAAGCATGAGGGAAATGTGTAGGTGGTTAGATCAGCCGATGAAGTGTAAATACCACTCAATCTGTTCTCATTAGAGGAGCAAAAACATACGAATCACTTCGCCTCTATTAAAAGTGCCCCAGGGTCTTAGCTGAGTGTGTTTGCGTCTGTGTGTGTGCTCATACATGCGACTGTGTGAAAAAAAGGGGGGGGGGGGGGGTGACAGAATGATGTTTTGGCATTTGTGTCTACAGTGAGGATCTGAAATGCCACCACCACCAATGCTGCTTAATTCTTAGAAACAAACTGTTAATCTGAACAGACAATCCGTTCCGACAGCTTCTGTTATGATTCAAATCAACTTGGAGTGAAGGGTGTGTGTGAGAGAGAGAGGGGATGTCATTGTGTTTTGGTATGTGATTAGGTGTCTGTGTGTGTGCATGACCAAGACATCACACATCCAATCCACATTCCCCTATGATAATGTGGATTGATTATGGATATGATAATGAGAGGCCGGCTCCGCGTCGCGACCTTCACAAGGTCTAATTGAAACAAGCGTTGGTCCTCCGAAGCACTTATCAAGTCACACAGCACATCATTAATCACGGAGAATACAAGCTGTCAGTGCAACACACATGCACACGCATACTCAAGTGCACACATCCTCTATATTTTTCTGTTTTCCTAACATGCACAAATCTTCTCACACACACAATGCAAGCTGTCACTACAACATCCCTGCTATTGTCTTCTTTTAAGGAAAGAAGACAGCTCGTCCACCCTCCATCTCTATTTTCTTCAGAAAAGTTGAACAGGCTGTTGGAGTTAAACCTTAAAAAAATAAAAGACTTGGTGGCGGTGGGGCTGTTAAAACATTTCCACAAACAGCTGTTCACTTCACCCAAACCTACCTGAAATTGAATTAGCTCAGGTTGTTTTATTACCTGTTTTTATTAGGAGACAATTTAACAACCAAATGTGATTCCAATGTCTGATTATGGCAGCATATGGTAGCTACCTGTTAAACACAATGTTTGCTGCTTAACGCCTCAGTGAGCCACTGGAATAAACTAATAAACCCAATATCACGTTAGTCATTACATCGTCCAATACACCAAATTTCAATCTGATAAGAAAAGGTGGTTTCATTATCATCATCATAGAGAAAACACAAGGGAGTTGGCATGTTTGATATCATCAACTTTGTTAATTGTTATTCAATTAACTGCTTTTGTTAATGAAACCAATTAATGCATTAAAACAAGGAGGGAGACATATGATTATTATGCATCTATGCAGAGTGCAGCTAATTACAACTGTAAATCAATCAATTCTACATTAATCGGGTTGGAAAATGTCCAAAACCAACAAAGTCACTAAAAGACATTTGAAAGTTGTTTTTATTTTTTACTTAACATATTTTGATAACCACACCATTATCTCGTCTAATGATTGCTAACGGTCCTGTGAAGAGTTTATGATCCAATTTTCTGGCTATGAATTTAACTGAGACCTGTTGTATGGTGTAGAACTCTGCAGAGTATTTAATCAGTGGTGAACATTGTCAGAGAAGGCACTAACAAGGTCACAGTTCTCCTCGTAGGGCAAAAACAGTCCCAGCAGTCCGGTGTCACTGAGGGATGAGGGTCAGAGAGGCTTGAGTAGTTTCAGAATAACAATGACTCAGTCCCTTTTGTGCACCATACACACCTGTAGCCCTACAGTTGCAAGAAAAAGTATCTCAGGTTGAGGCAGATCCTCAAAAATATAATATTCTAATAATCTATATTTGATCAGAAATGGTGTCTATTGGTCAATAACCTTTCAAATCAGTAATCTGTTTTATAATAATATACTAAATTGTTGAATAATTGTGATATATTCTGTATTATTCCACAGTGATATAATGTTCTAAAATTAGCTCGATTATTCTAAAGTGCCTTATAGTCATCTATATTATTCAAAGATAATGTTTATATAACTTGTTCATGTTTTTTATTTTGGGATTTTTTTTTACCAGAACAGGATAGACATCCATTTTTGATCACTTTGTTTTCTCTTATCTTCTGCATGAAAATAAATATTTTTTTAAATTGCAACAACATAAAAACACTTTATTATATACCACGTGATATACAAAAATAACAGCCTGGGGCTGAAATTTTTAATTTTGAACTACTTCAATGAGTGACCTGTAAAGCAGGAGAATTCAATTCCGGTCCTCGAGCTTCGGTATCACGCTTTAGTGGTTTCTCTGATTCAACTCACTTGATTCACCTGTGCAGCAGCTCATCAGGCTCTGCAGAAGCCTGTTAATCACCTGCTGATTGAAATCAGGTTGTTGAAAAAGAGTTAAAACTAAAACATGCTGGATACCGGCTTGGAATTGAATACCCTTGCTAAGGGTTAACCAACACCAGCAGTCTCATCTCATTGATTGGACTCCAGTTGGCTGACTCCTCTTGGACACGATTAGTTTATAGGGGTTCCCAAACCTTTTCCACCTGCACTGTGAATGTTTACACAGCATGTTCAATAAAAACATGAAAACATAATTATTTGCATGGTATTAGTTTAAGCAAACTGTGATTGTCTATTGTTGTGATTTAGATGAAGATCAGATCACATTTTATAACCAATTTGTGCAGAAATCGATAGAAATCCAAGTTGTCTCGCAACTTGTAAAATAATTAAACAGTTATGATTTTTTATTGGATGTTTCAATGTTTTGGGGTTATGTTACGTAATTGTTTGCCATTATTTCCAGGAATAGAAGTAAAACAATGAAAAATAAGTTAAAACCTTCAAAATATACCTTTTGAAAGAAGATATAGCATATGTTACTGTTGAATAATTATATCTGCTTTAAAATAAAGTCAAACTAAAAGTTAAAATTTAGTATATTAGCTCTATGACATCATTATTGGTACATAGAGTTTGCACATTTTCACAAAATAAACAACCTCAAGGTAATATTTTCATGAAAAGACAGTTATGTCAAATCATTTCTTTTATTCTGATTCAGGTTACTATGATGGTGTTTAAGCAAACATCTGAGATTAAGCCTCAGAATGTAAAAAAGGCTGATAATAATTAGGACTGTGCATATATAAGTGATTAGTGGTACTATTCTTGAATAATTTAAGTCTGTAGAAGGGGTAAATATGTTGCTTTTAAGCTTAATATATTACCTTTACTTATGACCAATAAGATGTGATCCATCCATCCATCCATCCATTTTCATCCACTTATCCGGAGTCGGGTCGCGGGGGCTAAGGCGAGAGGCCCAGACTTCCCTCTCCCCAGCCACTTGGGCCAGCTCCTCCGGGGGAATCCCAAGTCGTTCCCTGGCCAGGTGAGAGACATAGTCCCTCCACCGTGTCCTGGGTCTTCCTTTAGGTCTCCTCCCGGTTGGACGTGCTCGGAAAACCTCATCAGGGAGGTGTCCAGGAGGCATCCTGACCAGATTCCCGAGCCACCTCAACCGGCTCCTCTTGATGTGGAGGAGCAGCGGGTCTACTCCGAGCCCCTCCCAAATGACCGAACTTCTCACCCTATCTCTAAGGGAGAGCCCAGCCACTCTTCGTAGGAAATTCCTTTTTGGCTGCTTGTATCCGCGATCTTGTTCTTTCGGTCACTACCTAAAGCTCATGACCATAGGTGAGGGTAGGAACGTAGATCGACCGGTAAATCGCGAGCTTCGCCTTCTGACTCAGCTCTCTCTTCACCACGACAGACCGGTACAACGCTTGCATCACTGCAGATGCAGCACCAATCCGCCTATCGATCTCACGCTCTGGTTTTCCCTCACTCATGAACAAGACCCCGAGATACTTAAACTCCTCCACTTGGGGGAGGACCTCATCCCTGACCCGGAGAAGGCATTCTACCCTTTTCCGAATCAAGACCATGGTCTCAGATTTAACGGAGCTGATTCCCATCCTAGCTGCTTCACACTCTGCTGCTGCAAACTGCTCTAGCGAAAGCTGAAGATCATGTTCTGATGAAGCCAACAGGACCACATCATCTGCAAAAAGCAGAGACCTGATCCTCAGGCCACCAAAACGGATGCCTTCCACACCTTGGCTGCGCCTAGAAATCGTGTCCATAAAGGTTATGAACAGAATCGGTGACAAAGGGCAGCCTTGGCGGAGTGCAACTCTCACTGGGAATGAGCCAGACTTGCTGCCGGTAATGCAGACCAAGCTCTGACACCGGTCATACAGGGACCTAACAGCCTGCATCAGAGGGCCTGGTACCCCATACTCCCGGAGTACCTCCCACAGAGCTCCTCGAGGGACGCGGTCAAACACCTTCTCCAAATCCACAAAACACAGGTAGACTGGTTGGGCAAATTCCCACACACCCTCCAGGATTCCCCTAAGGGTATAGAGCTGGTCCAGTGTTCCACAGCCAGAATGAAAACCACATTGCTCCTCCTGAATCTGAGGTTCAACAGTCCAACGGACCCTCCTCTCCAGAACCCCTGAATAGTCCTTACCAGGAAGGCTCAGGAGTGTGATCCCCCTGCGGTCCCCCTTTTTAAATAACAGGACCACCACCCTGGTCTGCCAGGTCAGTGGGACTGCCCCCGATGTCCACGCGATATTGCAGAGCCGCGTTGGCCAACACAGCCCCACAACATCCAGAGCCTTAAAGAACCCCGGGCGGATCTCATCCAACCCCGGAGCCTTGCCACAGAGGAGCTTTTTAACCACCTCAGTGACCTCAGCACCAGAGATTTGAGAGGCCATCCTAAAGTCCCCAGACTCTGCTTCCTCACTGGAAGACGTGTCGGTAGGATTGAGGAGGTCTTCGAAGTATTCTGCCCACCGATCCACAACGTCCTGAGTTGAGGTCAGCAGCACACCGTCCCCACTATAGATAGTGTTGGTAGTGCACTGCTTTTCCCCCCTGAGGTGCTGGATGGTGGACCAGAATCTCCTCAAAGCCGTACGGAAGTCTTGCTACATAGTCTCACCGAACTCCTCCCATGCCCGGGTTTTTGCCTTGGCGACCACCCGAGTCACGTTCCGCTTGGACTGCCGGTACCCATCAGCTGCCTCTGGAGTCCCACAGGTCAAAAAGACCTGATAGGACTCTTTCTTCAGCTTGACAGCATCCCTAATCGCTGGTGTCCACCAGCAGGTTCGGGGGTTGCCACCACGACAGGCACCGACGATCCTGCGACCACAACTCCGGTCGGCCGCCTCAACAATGGAGGCATGGAACAGGGTCCATTCAGACTCAATGTCCCCCGCCTCCCCCGGAACATTTTGGAAGTTCTGTTAGAGGTGGGTATTGAAGCTCCTTCTGACAGGAGACTTTGCCAGAAGTTCCCAGCAGACCCTCACGATACGTTTGGGCCTGCCTGGTCTGACTGGCATCCTCCCCCACCATCTGAGCCAACTCACCACCAGGTAGTGGTCAGTTGACAGCTCCGCCCCTCTCTTCACCCGAGTGTCCAAGACATGCGGCTGCAGGTCAGACGAAAGAACAACAAAGTCGATCATCGAGCTGCGGCCTAAGGTATCCTGGTGCCAAGAGCACATATGGACACCTTTATGTCTGAACATGGTGTTCATTATGGACAATCTATGACTGCCACAGAAGTCCAATAACAAAACACCACCCAAATTCAGATCAGGGGGGTCGTTCCGCCCCACCACACCTCTCCAGGTCTCACTGTCGTTGCCCACGTGAGCGTTAAAGTCCCCCAGCAGAATGAGGGAGTCACAGGAAGGAGCGCTTTCCAGCACCCTCTCCAAGGTCTCCAAAAAGGGTGGGTAGTCTGAACTGTAGTTTGGTGCAGAAGCACAGACCACAGTCAGAACCCGTCCCCCCACATGTAGGCAGAGGGAGGCTACCCTCTCATTCACTGGGATAAACCCCAACGTACAGGCACCAAGATGGGGGGCAACTAGTATGCCCACCCCTGCTCGGCGCCTCTCAGTGGACGCAACTCCACAGTGGTAGAAAGTCCAACCCCTCTCAAGGAAACTGGTTCCAGAACCAGAGCCATGTGTTGAGGTGAGTCCGACTACATCTAGTCGGAACCTCTCAACCTCACACACTAACTCAGGCTCCTTCCCCACCAGAGAGGTGACATTCCATGTGCCAAGAGCCAGCTTCTGTAGCCAAAGATCTGACCGCCAAGGTCCCCGCCCTCGACTACCACTCGTCACACACTGCACCCAACCCCTTTTGGTCCCTCCCACGAGTGGTGAGCCCATGGGAAGGGGGGACCCACGTTTCCTCTTCGGACTGTGCCCGGCCGGGCTCCATGGGTGAAAGCCCGGCAACCAGGTGCTCGCCAATGTGCCCCACCTCCAGGCCTGGCTCCAGAGGGGGGCCCTGGTGACCCACGTCCGGGCCAGGAAACGCGGTTTTCATATATATAATTCATGATAAGAGGTCTTCGGGCTACTCTTTGTCTGATCCCTCACCTAGGACCTGTTTGCTATGGGTGACCCTACCAGAGGCAGAAAGCCTCAGACAACTTAGCTCCTAGGGTAATTGAGACACTCAAACCCCTCCACCATGGTAAGGTGGCAGCCCAGGGAGAGGCTATTCAATATAAATATAGAGTATCACTCTAATTGGTCTTTGAATGTTTAATCAGAAGAATTGGGATTCTTTGCTTTTTCAGTGATCAAACACACACTTTGTATGAATTCAGACAAAGTCAGGTTTATAAAAAGTAAGAAATGTATTTTCTAAACAAAATAAAAAGACAAGTTATAAGTAAAACGAATGCGATGGATGAATATAAGTGGATGGAATGTGATGTATGATGATTGAATGGAGTGTGTTTATCAGAACCTTGTATCTAGATTCTAGAAGAAACTGAGTTCTGGGTGTGAAAAGAATTTGGTCAGCATTAAACTAACAAAGCTGGTTGTTATCAAAACGGCATCAGACGCAATCTTGCTGTGTTCTACGTACCCCCGAGGAGACTCTCTTTTGGATCCGAGATGTCGGGGGGGTCGGGTGACCCCAAGGTACCGAAGTTCGTGGAAAAGACCGCAGTATGACCAGGTCGGTCCAGAATCATCTCCCGGACAACAACAGGTAGTTGTTTGCGTCTATGGAAGGATGGACTCTGAAGGAGTCTTGGCTGTGTCAACTTTGTTCTGAAGGAGCAAGTTTCTGTGTCAGCTGTAGCGTGTAGCAGGTTTTGACAGCCTGTCAAGAGATGCAGTGGTTAGAGAGTTTTCCCCCGGAGGCCAGTCCGGAGTTCTGCTCAAAACTAACTGGATCACTCCGCAATTGATTCTGTTTTAATATTCCCATATTATGATTACATGGCCAATCAGGACAAAGGAAGTTAAGAGGTGTTAACAAACAAACCTCAGAACACACGCCTTTTCCAGAAACAAAAGATGTTCTAGTTCTGTGGATGAAGAAATACATTGCTGATCATAACATCAAAATGTTTCATTGTAACATTAAAATTCAGTTCAACTTCATTGAATTAGGCACAGATTATTCAAACATTAATATTATTAGTCATATAACATTTGTTCATTCAACCATATGTTTATTTAATGATTATTTAACTTATGAGTTGTAAAAGTTCATCTTTCATGAGAGAAAGCAATCCTGCAGTCTTATCAAAAGAAGGCTTTGTTTTGGGAACATAAGCTGACATCTTGTACCCCCTGAAATGTCAACAAGCACTGCAGAATCTTCTGGCTTGTTGGAAGATAGAAACGACCCTTTCTGGACATCACAAGTCTCTTGTGTAATACATTTACAATAAGTAATAAAAACGTGTTTTATAATGTAAATTATTATTTGTTTTGTAGCACTGCTCCCACAAAGATGGGTGCTAATGTAATCTATTTTGAATATGGTTTTAAAACCCATGATAGGTTAAATAACCACAGCAAACCTGTCAAATAAATGTGGTGGAAAAGAAGTATGAAGTTTACAGAATCCCTGTGAAGGTCACTAAGAAAGCAGTTCATCATTTTCTTCTGAGGATAATAAATTAAACCCATGAAGATATACCAGCCTAAATACAATGAAATATGGCAAAGGCTCTTCATGCTTTGGGGTATTTTTCAGCCCCAGGTGCTGGAGGTGTTGAGGGAATCAAAAGGAGGGATGAAATCAGGATTAGCAGGGATGTTTACCCCAAAAATCTCTCATTTTCAAACTTGGGTCTTCTACCAGAGGTCTTGGTGTTTGAGAGTGGTTCCAATAATCTTATTTTAGTCATTCTACACAAAATGTAAAGGTGTGATTTGATTTCAAGTGACTTCTTGTTTTGTTTAGAAAGTCCATGTATAACCTTCTTGTGATCTTTGGTACCCATTCTTGAAAGGCAGTAATGACGCCAAGGTTGTGTACTGGAAATAATCTGGCAATACGATAAAAATGGTAAATGGTCTGCATTTGAAATAGCGCCTTCTAGGGGCCTACAACCCCCCAAAACGATTTACAGTACAAACAGACATTCATGGATTCACACACACATTCACACTCTGGTTGTGATAAGCTACAGTGGTAGCCACACCTGCCCTGGGGTAGCCTAGTGAACTAGACCAAATTCTTGCTTTGCAAAGAATGGTCTAGGCATGCTCCATTGGAACCTCAGCAGCTCCTACCAGGACTCTGGCTAGCCAATCACAGCTCTCTAGAGGGGTTTCAAACACATAAAGAGCTGTGATTGGTCCATAATGGTGGGCCAATCATAGTGCTCTATCTGCTTAGTGAACAAATCACAGAGCTTTATCCGCTTTGTGGGCCAATCAGGGCACTCTATATGCCTGGTGGGTGGGATGATGCAACAGAGTGAAACAAGAGTATGTCACATTCATTGTCCAGTGGAATGCGGAGATCATTTGAAAGACAACGGTAGAACCCGCCCCACAACCGAGAGCCATCAATGGAGCGTGGCCAGACTAAATAATACATTTATTTAGTCTGGCTTGCCAGGCTAGCCCTGGGGTGCACTGACAAAAGAAAGGCTGCTGTACGCTGGTGCCACCGATCCCTCCGGCCACCACCAGCAGACAAAGTGCGTAACATGGCTTGCTGCTGCAGACAGAGACACTTAAATCCTCTGCAACCATTGCCCAAAATGTATAACAGACAGTTAATGGCGGGCCATTCAGCTGGTGACCTAGGCAGACACCTAGGCTGCCATCCATAAGGGGACGCCAAACTGTGCTCACACCACCAATTCACCCAATTAAAAAAGCACATCGTTAATTTATATCTGTATCCAGAAATAATACTAAGAGATCACCCTATTTAATGAACCAAGCCAGTGACATTCTCATTCACCTCTCTTCAATCCTACTGTCTTGTTCTGATCAGACCCTGGAGCCACAGCGCCTAGGGCGCAAAATGGTCTAGGACCGCCCCTGATCACAATAGAGTTGAGACGATACGATATATTGCGATCTAAAAAGCCGGACGATATTTATAATTTTTTAAACTGAATTTAATGGGAAAACTCATGTCACATGCTTCCGACACATTCACTGTTATCACAAGAATGAAAGCGATAAAAACTGCTGCCTCCTAGCAGAATTGCACCATACAAAATAAACACAGTGAATGTTTTTATGTAAATTCTCAACAGAAAATTGATAAACTGCTTTTAAATATTGATTCAGTATCAATTCAAAATATTGCAATATTTCAGTGCGTCGATATTTTCTTACATCCTTAAATGACGCGTTGCTTTTCTGGTTTTCTCTAGTCATTACATCAATAATGTTATTCCTTCATCAGTTTGGATGTTTTATTTTGAAGTGACCCTAGTTTGTAACATCTATTGCATACACATACCCTATGGGGTTACTGGTTGTTACTGGTTCTATTATGAATTAGTCTACCCTAACTCATGAGTGTCCTGTCCTAGTTTCCCAACACGACATTAAATGATCAAATAATGAGCACTAACACCTTAAACAGACAAACAAAGTTTTGTCTCTGCAGGGAGACCATTAAATCCACTTGTTTATTGGTAAAAGTAATTAATGACCCAAATATAAGCGCACACACACAGAGAGATCTTTGGCTTTTTTGTTTCACTCTGCATCAAATTAATTTCTAATTTTTGTTTGTTTTTGCAGGACAGTAAAATTGTAATTTAAGTTTGGAAAACTATAAACAGACCATCCTTTTGTTCCTTATATATAAGGAACCTCTAATCAGTGCAGTATAATTGTTATCCTAATGATGGCATACACCTCAGCTATAATTGCTGCAGAGAGATCTTTCACTCTTAAAAGAGAATGCCCTCATTTATTTAAAAAGAAAAAAAATTGCCGTCCTGGATAATGATCAGACATACAAATATAAACACCTTTAGAAATTTAGATGTGAGCACCTGCTTGCCTATTATGTTGATAGTCATGTGACCTGACCAGTGCCCTAGTTGAACACCTCTTAGATGTTTATGCATATATGGACGCTAATCTCAGTTAGGACTATGGGATTTGGGAATATTTTGTTTAACAAAGATCAAAGTAGCCAGTTTGGATGAGAAGAAACCCTCCACCCAGATCAAACAGAGAGAAATGCATCCTGAATCCCACACCCTTAGTAGCCAATCAAGCCATGCATAACTTTTTCCTTCCTAAAAGAAAATAATTTTTGTTGTGCGTCTGCTTCCATCAACATCTCACGCTGCTCACCCCCCACCAAGACCAGGGGAACTATCAAGAAAAAGCCACTGCACCAAATCTGAATGTCTCTCGTGTCTGGCTAACATGATGCTGGCTTTCAGGAACACAGAGATACTGTGTTAAAGATCAAAGAAGCATTGCAGGGATTTAGAATCACAGTCCGTCAGTCAAGATGGTGAGACAAAGCAGTCGAAGACAGAAATGCTTACACTCACACTCCTGTGCTGTTTTTTCTGTGATGTGCCTGTGAGGGGTGAGGCATTACTGTCAGTTGGCTTGCGGGCTACTCATTTGTAGACGTCTAACGTTCACGTGAACCTAAAAACCTAGAGGTGCATACAAGCAAGTGTTGAGAACAGGGCACTTCTAGCCCATTTACTGACCTGTAAACATTCTGTGCTCTCAGCATTTTTCTTCTTTGTCTGGGAGATGAATAGTTTTGTTACAGACTGCAGAGAAACAAAATAATGCTGCCTGGTTAGACGTATGATCAAGCCCCCGTTCCCCACAAGTAGATCAAAGATGTGTTTTTGTCAAGTCTTGCACTATATCTCAAAATGTTGTGGAACAAATTCAGACACATCAGAAAAAAGACTTTAGATCAACAGGACATCCTACTGTTAAGTGACCTTTGCTCAGATCTCCTTTGTTGTGAAGTATTGTTAGCTGTGTTTATTCAACAATTGGCTGTTTATTATAAAGTGTACCATTCTGCTCATTATTTCACCTAGTCTGACAGGAAAGATCGTGTCCTTTTAGCAAATCACTACTTTTTATTAACTTTGCAGTCTAAACACCCACAACACACATTTTATCAAACTATACATTTCTTTATTAGATAAACTTTTCTCAGGAAAACTGGAAAGTTATAACTGCTTGATTTATTCAGACAACACCTGTTAACTTCATTGAATAGAAACACACACCACCACCTAGTGGCCACCTTTGACAAGTTTATTTTAGACAAATTAGTGAAACAACAAAAACCCAGTTTCATAAGTAAAATTAAATATTATTTAAAAAACTCAATTAAATGACTAACTATATACACAAGAAAAACCATAGAAGTTGGACAAAAGGGAATAGAAAATTAAATTTCTCCTTTTAAAAATTATTACTACAGCAAGATATCATTGCTGACTAAGCATCGCACCGCATCCAAAAGCATGTCAGGAGTATGGCTAAATATGAAATTGGATGGACTGAGCATACATCACTTTAAGCATGTGACTTATGTTCAAAATAAGACAGATGGTGCTATTTTTACAGAGAGCCCCGAACACAGGCCAAAGATGTATTAAGTACAGAACAGGACAGCGCAGAAGTCACAGAAAAAAAAGTGCCAAAACAGATCAGAGCATGATCCCGATGAGTGTTTCAAACATTTGAGGTCTGTCTTCTGTCTTCAGTTTGTGCAGTTCTCAGAAGCCTGAAAGAATAACAATAAATATAGTTGTCCATCAATTAACAAGTTGACATTTTTAGCAAGTCTGCAAATGAATGTGTTCTTGGGAAACACTGAAGATGCTCCAAGCTCCAAACAGAACTCTAGCAACTTGCATAATAATAATATGCATAATAATTGTGTACCTTGAAAGACTCTGAAGCTCTCCGCAGCTCTTTGATGACTGCAGACAAGGCTTCAGGATTGATCCCTTGCTCACATAGTCTCACACATATGGACAGAGACTCCATGTCCAAACCAGTGTTCAACAACCTGGAGATCTCAAGCAAGACTGTTAAACGAGAACAATAATGAAACATGTTATTGCTGTGACAAGGTTAGAAGTTAGCTACAAAGCATGTGCGCTTTTACGTTTGTGAAGGTATTTTAAAACTACATGTTCTGCCACTTACGTGCCAAATAAACACTCACCATCCATTGTCTCCCGGACTGCGTTTAGGTTTGCATTTGCTGCACTTGCCATGGTGATAAAACGATGGTTAGCTAACGCTTCCTAGCAAGAGAAGTGGCTAACCAACAGCGTGTCTCTGACGTCACGAGTTAACAATAACTTGATTATAATAATAATGGCTAACGTATTTATATGTCACAGAACCCGATCATTAGAAACGGGCAAACAACATGTAAGCCACATTAGCACATATCTAACAACCTCACCAAAATTCTCACGTCGGTCAAAACTGGCAGCGGAAATAACGTTAAAATCGTCACTTCCTGCAACGTTTCTATTGGCTTGCGGGCCTAGGAGGAGAAATTGAAATTGATGTTTGAATTGTTTCTGTTTGTATGTTTTTCCCCGACCTGTTCCACATATTTCGATCAGAATTATTCGTGCATCTTCAAAGTTGTAAGTACAAATGGCGAGTGGACCGCTTCCTTTCTTTTAGCTAACGTACCGAACTTAACATCACATGAACGACAACAACTGTTGACTTGATCGATTTTCGCCTCGTTAATTCTGCATTTGAAGTGTTTTCTTTTTTATCTCGACTTTAGGCTAGATGGGGGACCACATTCAGCTCCAGATCACACCAGAAACTCCAGGCAGGTCTTCCATAAGGAACCCCTTCGAGAGTCCTAACGACTACCACCATCTGCGGGAACCCCTGGTTCCGAGTCCCTCTGTCTTCAAGTCAAAGACGTGCAAGGCTGTAAGTCTGAACACAAAACAGATCCACATTTATCAGGATGTCTGTGAAAAAATTTGAAATGTTCGTTAATTCTTCATAGTAGGCGTCCAAATGGAAAAAATAAGCAAACCTGTAACCTTTTACAATGGTTGTGATCAATCATTTGGAAGATGATCAACTTATTGTTGGGGTTATAATACAATTTTTATTATTTATTATAACTTATACAAAGTTAGGGGTGATTTTTTTTCATAGAAATTTTCGTAATCCTGAACATTTAACTTTACATAGACTTCATGTATTTCCTGTCTCTTCCGCAGACTCCCTCTAAGTTTAACTGGTCTATTGATGAAATGGCCAGTCTTCTCCCAGTGCACATAGACCCAGAGGAAATCCAGCGACAATCTCTCTACCTCAGCCAGACAAGGTGTGTGTTTGAAACTAAAATTCCTAAAGGAAGCACCGTTGACTGATGCAACTCAATCCATCGCACAATGACAGGGAAAAAGAAAGACTTTCAGAAATTAATTAATAAAACTCGGCTCTTCTTTATTTCAGGATTGATTCTGACATTGAGGAAAAATGTCAGAGTGCTATTGAGCAGGTATTGAATTAATCTAACTTATTCTGGTTTTGTAAACATAAATAAGCTTTTATTTTGATTATGTGTTGCTTGATTTCTTCCAATAAAGTTTTTCACAAAAGGAGCCATTGTGCCTTCCCCCTGGGCAGCACCGGAAACCCGCAGAGCCCCTCACCTGTACAATAAAAGTGTGTTATTTTATTGTTTATATTACTGTTTAAGTCTTAAATTTAGATTTACCTGGACTTTGCACATTTTAATCCGTGCTGGTTTATTTTATTCTGCTTTTGTCTTTTGACATTTAGGCCCAGGGTCTGCAACAATTTCAGAGGCGACAAAAACAGTCTCGGGTTGGTGTTCTTTTTTATAGAAGTGGATGATCTTTCTTCTTATGAACACAAGCCTGTACATGTTTGTCACAAAAATATACTGTTACATATTTATGTACACATTGATTCTCGAAACCAAAGATTCCTCAATATTTATTTTATCTGGTTTCCAGTTGCTTGCCAGACGGCCCTGTCTCTACCTTTGGGGTTCGATTTGGAGAAATTACTTGGTGAGCTTCTGCTGAATGTCAGCAAAATCTGATTTTCCTCTGGCTGAATATTTTCATCACTGCCTTTGTACTTTTCAGGAGAACATTACCGTTACGAGGAAGCGGGTGACGCAGTCCAGGAGAGCCTCAGTTCCTCCTCCTTGAGACGAAAACTCTTCCTTGATGGCCATTTCAGTTACAGCAGCTCCGACGGCTCCAATCCACCGAGTCCAGAGAGAGCCCATGCTGGACCCAAAAAACGATCTCCACACAGAGAAAGAGCCGTAACAAGACCTGAATGTCATGATGTCTTTTCCTCTCCTTTGTCCTGTGGCGTGCCGGCCCAGACTCCCTCTACGGTGTGTGTGGTCGGTTATTGATTTTGTTACCAGAAATGTTTTTAGATCCTCTTCTAAAAATATATATGATTAGGACGTTCAGAAGTAATTGGGAATCCCTAATGACCAAACATTAGTTTCTGTTATGTAAATTTTTAATTAATCTCTCAGGTTTTAGTTTTACCCATAAGTCATAACTAAACTTCACTACTGCATTTTTGCTATAATTTATCATTTTTAATAAGAGATTAAAGGTAGAACAGGGTGCTGGGCTCTCCCTCGGGGGTAGGGTGAGTTGCTTGGTCATCCGGGAAGGGCTTGGAGTAGATCTGCTGCCCTCCCACGTTAAGATGAGCCAGTTGAGGTGTATCAGGCATCTGGTTAGGACGCCTTCCTGGTGAGGTTTTTTGGGCATGTCCAACTGGGAGGAAACCCAAAGGAAGACCCAGGACACACTGGAGGGACTGTGTCTTTCGGCTGGAACCCCTTGGGATTCCCCTGGAGGAGCTGGCCCAGGTGGCTGGGGAGAGGGAAGTTTGGGCCTCCCTGCTTAGGCTGCTGCCTCTGCGACTCGTCACCTGACCCCAAATAAGTGGTAGAAAATGGATGGATGGTGTAATGACTGTTAACTGCAGGTCACGCACACAGAGCTGCATCACACCAGCTGTTTCAGTTCACAAGCTTTTTATTGTCACAGTCTCTGTGCTGCGTCTTGCTGCCAGTCTCTCGCAGTCACTCTTACTGTCAGGGCCCGCCTCCCGCTTCCATGTCCTGTCAAGTAGAAGGCAAGCCTGGTTGTTAATCTGCAGCAGCTGTTGCTCCTCATCTTGATGCTCTTGCAGCGGTCTCTGCTGCTGGTGTTTTCGCTGCTGACTCCTCCCCCAGAGCCTCACCCTCCCGCACCGCCACAGATGAATTAAAGGTAGTACAAGTAAGACAAAGTAATCACAAAACTGTCTAATGTCTCCATCGTGTTGGAAGGAAGGTTACATTGAAACACCAAAGTAGGCCAAAGTAGTCATTGTTTACAATATGTCCCACCTCCATACTTCCTGGTTCCAGAGCCAATCATATTTGAGCCCGCAGGATTTTCCAAGTCAGTGCTGGCATTTGTAATTTGACACCGGCCAGCAAAGAGCAGCAGCATCTTGGAAATATTGGTACCCAGTTAAAGGAGCGACCCAGAAGTTATTTCTTGTACCTTCTAAAAAGCTACATCTTTTAGTTTTACTCTAATATGAGGTAATGAATGCTAAATGCTAATGTTAAGTTAACAATGCTAACAGTGAATTAGGGGAAAAAAATAGTTGACTCTAAAATATCTTTTTATTTCAATAACCAACAACTCAATGTTACTGTAAAATGTATTTATCAACCTATTGTGCATGAGTCATCTTCACTTGTCATCTAGAATCTTCTGGCACAGATCCACAACTGGCAACAGCTGCTCAGAGCGAACCTGTTTGTTTTGATTCCTGGGCTGCAGTACCCCAATTTGACTCTATGATGTCCACATCATGCACCTTTAAAATGCTCTTTGTGTTTTTGAGGAACAAGTGAATGTTTATTATTGTTTTATTCATAGGGTCAGTTTTCATCTAGCCCCATCCAGCAAGGTGGTTTCCGAGATTGCAGCCTGGGCAGCATCAGCAGTCCTCTGTTCCCTGATAGGTCATCTCCAGCTGGTCTCACCTCCCCAACAGTTTCTCCAATATTTGTCCATGCAGCACGCACTCCCATAGGCTCAGGTAGACCTTCTGATTTTAATATAATTCAGAATCGATTTTTCTTTAAAAAAAATACTAAAATGATTTTAACCTAAAAAAAGTGAATCTTTTCAGGTGGGCAGAAACAGCACAGCCGTTTGACCCCTCACAGAACCTCGCAGGAGATCGACGCCGCTCCCTGTAACGAGAGTCCTTATGTTGAAGGCTGCTCTCCGATTCGGAGCTTCTCCCCACATCAGCTTCACCACCAAAATGAGCAACAGTACACCTCAAAACCCAGACCCAGAATCCGCTACTGGGCCTCCCCTCCCCTCATCTCGCAGATTCTGAACCCAAAGCTCCAGGACAATCAGGAGGGTGACGAACACCCTCCTTCAACTTCCTCATCGTCTCACCCCTTAATAGAAATTGGTCCAACATTGCCTCCGACCCTGGATACTCCCCCTGCTGCTACTGTTGGTGTGGACCCGATGGAAGCTGTGGAAATGGAAGAGGTTGAGGAGATCAAAGGAGACAAAAGTTTGGCAGAAGAGGAGGAAGATGGAGGGCCTTCAGAACAACTGACAAGCTCTCGTATGGGGAGCGTGTCTGCAGCAGAAAGCTGTCAGATGTTTGTGTCTCTTCTGGCAGAAGGAAGCAGCATTCGCTGTGATTCCAGCATTCAGGTTTGTGAGGAAAACCAACATTATAGTGCATCTTTGCCTTGTTTTTTAACTTGTCAGAATTAATCTAGTTTATTTTTGATATCGGTGTGTTTATAACCATTGTTTATGTTTTTTAGGTGGATAGCGGCTATAACACCACCTCAGCAGGCACGGCGAGCCTCAATGATGGCTTCAGCTCAGACTGTCAGAACAAAGAGCCCCTCGGCTGTAACCTGGTGGAGGAATCCTTCCCCGTCCTTCGACACACTAAAGTTAAGGTAACTCATAACTACAGGATAGACTGGATCATCTCTGCTAATTAAATCACTAAGTTTCTTCTTTTTCTTCCCTAAAGGTATTTTACCCTCACCACTGAGTCACCTGACTTCTACAATGAAAAGAGACAACCCTCCCTGTGGATGCTCGCGACAATGATTTGCAATCAAACATATAAAAGTTTAAAGAACATTTGAACTATTTGTGAATTTATGCCCAGACGAACTGAAGATCTGATCTGACTGAAAACAAATTATGTCTGCCTTAAAGTCTAACTTCTGTAAGACACTGAATATTTTATTATTTGTGAGTACAACTTTTAAATCAGTCATAAAGGTGTGGTAAAAGGGGAGGAAACTGTCCATTTTGGACCAGATTTGCACATCTTTTATCTTTTAAAGGGCTTTTTTTAAATGCCAATTTTTATTTTGTTTGGTGCTAATATGATTACCCTGATCACCTGTGCTCTTATTTGTTTTTATAAAATTATTTTTGAGGTTTTTACAGGACTTTTTCCCTCGCTGTGGTATTGATTTTCATATTCAAGCCATCTGTCGGCTTCTGTATAATTCACACCAAATGATGGTTTTCATGCATTAAAAGATTGTTTTTCTTTATATTTTGTCTAAAGCTGTGCTGTTTCTTCATTTAATTAACTCTAGCTTTTGCCTTGAAGTGGTGTGATTTTTGAGCTTGTTCTACTATAACTGTTACTGCCATGTTCTCCACTCTACACGAGGAGCATGTTTGTGAGAAAACACACCGAAACAGGTAAGTAAAAGACAACTTTAATCTGTTTCAACTGCAAATGTTTCAAAAGTAAGACCGAAGCAGTGCACCTATGTGGTGATTTATGTATTAAACTTAAATGTTCCTGGCACACAGTTAGCTGTTTTAACAGATCAGAGATGATCTGGATGAATTACAGCTGTTTTGTTTGTCAGCGATCCAGTTTCTGCTTCTTGGTTGGTGGTTCAGCTTCAGGAGCAGGAACGCTCACACCGGGGATCTAAAACGCATGAAAAACAAAAGGCTCACGTAAAACTGAATCAAAGCTTAATGAAAAAGTCGAACTATGTCTTTGTCCTCACCGAGGGTTCTGTCAGAGCCATGCGGATCTTCTGGTGCTGAATGTTGGAGTCGTCAAGGCCGATTGTAACCTTCACCCGATCGAATATGTGGAATGTATGCTGCTCCACCTTCAGCGTGGGACCCTACACACGGACACAACGTGGGATTTTCAACAATTATCCATGTAGAAATACATTTTTAAATGTCCCATAGATTTATGTGAAAATGAAAAAGCGAATTCTTCCTACCTCTTCATCATAAACGAGGCTGGGTGAGACTTTGTCTTTGGTATCAAAGAAGACGGTCCCCTCCAGACCAAACTTTGGGATGAGAACGATGATGGCATTCTTCCTCACAAACAGGACAAATCCTTCTTCGTTCAGCATACCTCGACTCTTAAAAAACAACTAAGAGGAGAAAAAAAATTCACAGTGACTCAAGTATCCATTTAAAATATTTAAAAAACCCAAAATATGAATAATAAACTCTAGACAGATGTGTGCGTGTGTTTACCTGAGTGTGGAAGGTCACAGACGCCCTCTGAGCGTACTGAGCCATTTTGTGTCTGTAGTTGAGATTGTTGCAGAGAGCCGACTGTTTATGTTTGTCCATCAAATCTGGGTAGGTGCTGTCCGCTCCTATGGCCACCGCCAGCAGCCGGTGCACTATGATATCTGAATACCTGCAGGAACGCACACAAGCAGGTGGTTTAGCTTTTGTTTTGTCTTTACATATGTTAAAATATGATCTGTGGGCTTCTGCACCTCCTAATCGGTGATGTGAAGTGCGTGTAAATGGGTGAGGCGAGGCCATAATGGTGGAAGTCGCTGTCCATGCCAGAGCAGAAGTAGACTGCCTGCATCATGCAGCGAGTGGCCAAGATGCGCAGCAGCGTGTTGAAATAGGAAAAGCTCTCTACTTTGGCTCCATCCAGGGAATCAGCTAGGGCCTTGGCGGAATCTACGTGGATCTCCACATTCTGTCCGGGATAGATGCAGTAGTGTTAAAACAGCAGGGGCGTTCCCAGGGTAGCACGTGCCACCCATTGAATTTGACAGGCCACCCCACTGAGTTCAGGCCTACAGAGCATTTCTATGTTATTTATTTATTTTTTCTTCATATTGACACAATATTTAGAATCCTGGTCCTCCCTCTACTCCAGTTGGTGGCGGTAATGCACCAAGAAGTGGTTTGCCAACCACAAAACAGTTCAAATGGCCTGTATTTGATATAGCGCCTTCCAGAGTCATGGAACCCCCCAAGGCGCTTTACAACACAATCAGTCATTCACCCATTCACACACACATTCACACACTGGTGGGGATGAGCTACGATGTAGCCACAGCTGCCCAGGGGCGCACTGACAGAGGCGAGGCTGCCGAGCACTGGCGCCACCGGTCCCTCCGACCACCACCAGCAGGCAACGTGGGTTAAGTGTCTTTCCCAGGGACACAACGACAGCGACAGACTGAGCGGGGCTCGAACCTGCAACCTTCCGATTACGGGGCGAGCACTTAACTCCTATGCCACCGTCGCCCCAGTTCAAAGGAGAAGACCTACAGAATACAGGAAGAAGGAAATGTTCCTGAAGAAGAGTACAAAGAAAAAATTGTCATGGCACAAAGTGGAGCTCACAAATTCATTAGAATGCTAAAGAGGAATGATTTGGTGGCTCCACGCCCCCCCCCCCCCCCCCCCCCCCAAAAAAAAACTAAAAAACACAATGTTTGGTGCCACCCATGCGGGTGCCCAACCTGGGCCACCCCAATTTAAAAAGCCTAGACACGCCACTGTGTAACAAGAAGCTGGTGTGCTGGTTATTTTGTTATGTAATAAACTGTAAAAACAAATTCATGAAAAATTCTGATTCTGCGTCCATAATCTGTTAAATGTATCAACACACTTAAAATGAGATGGGATTTTATTTTATATGCTCTAACCTCGAGTTATCACAGCTAAATAATAAACACTAATATAATAAATCTTCACACTGATTACTGGATTCAGAGCAGATGCAACAAGACTCACTTTGGACTTTGCAGCCTTGATCAGAACGTCGTAGTTAGACGGAGGAGGAGCCGGGTGTTTCCTCAGCAGAGCGCATTCTGAAAACTCATCATAAATCTTCTGTGCAACTGAAATATTGGCCAGCAACATGAACTCCTCAACCATAGAGTTTGTCTCCCTATTAAAAAAATAGTTGTTTTTTTTTGCAATTAACATCACAGCTATAAAGTATTTTTTAGCAAAAACAGAGAATTTTGTCATCTTTTCGACATTACATCAGTTCTTTCGTTTGCAGGTCTATCGGGTCATGGGTTTCACTGTCCATGTGGAACCGGACCTCTAAGGAAGAAAGCGTCAGTGCCCTGAAAAACAAACGCGTCAGTTAAAATACAAAACTAAACAACTGCCGCTCTTGCGGCACTGAAACACGCCATCCGTTTCTCCTTAGCTCGTTATTCTCACCCGTTCTCTATCCTCTGCCTCTTGAGGATTTTGGCGAGTTTGTTGAGCCCTCTTAAACTTTGGGTGATGTCATCAGTCTTGTTGGTGTCATCTATCCTCATCTGGGCCTCAGCATACGTCAGAGAGGCCTGGATGATCATTAAGACCAATGCTTTGAAATTCAGTAGTAGTTTATCCGACACAAATCCCTCCAGTGCTTGCGTGGGGACAATTTACCTTGGAGTTGATGACGCTTTTTGTGAACCGAGTCTTTAAAATTTCTGCCTTGTGGTTTATTTCCCAAATGCATGAAAAGGCGAGTCTGGTAGAATGAGGGAGAACATTTCAAAGCAAAACTTGAATTGTATTTTGATGTTAATGAACTGGATTTGAAAACAAACTGGTGTTTCTGCTTTTGTCCTTTTAGTCCTTACCTCTCCACATTAGAGCGTAGCGAACACAGATTGGAGCTGAGCAGCTCGGGAACCATGTCTATCCTCTGTTAAAAACAGAATCAAGACCGAAATTTGACTGAAACGGTTTCAAACTGCAAACCATTATCTGTCTTGGTGGATTTTCTTACTTTTCCACACAAGTACACTGTTGTACCCCGGTTGGCGGCCTCTTTGTCCAGTGCATTACCAGGTCTGATGAAGTGACTGACATCAGCGATGTGAACCCCCACCTACAGAAAACAGATCAGGTGTCTCATCCATAAAATACACATAAAGACCTTGATGCCATCCTTGATGGTGTAAATGTACAACATGTGCACCTCAAAGTTTCCATTTTCCAGCTCCCTACAGTGCAGAGCGTCATCGATATCCGTACATCCTGGAGGATCCACACTGCACACAGTTAAATGTCTCAGGTCCTCTCGCTTCGCCATGTCCTGTCCAACACACACATTCACATGTAGCTCTACATGAACCCGAATGGAAAACTGTGCTAATGCTAATGTGTATCTGTATTAAAGCTCACCTCTGGTGTGATGGCCCAAGGCATCTTGGGAAGAAAACTGAGAACGGCCTGGGAGAAAGCCTGATGTGGAACGTCGTGCTCCAGAAGCAGCACCTCCTGCTCTGTCTCCTTCTCCCCTGCACCTCCCAAACTGCGGACAAAGTGACCCTAACACACACACACACAATAAATGATTCTATACAAACAATGCAGCATTTTTTTTTTACTTCCTGAAAACTTCATTGTCTTGCAAATTTTGGCAAAGTTACATTTGGATATCTGGAGTTTTTGGGCCAGCCATCAATGGCCACCATGATCCTTTGGCCTGCAAGCGTGGAAGCCTGTCTTGTTTCGATGCGAATGCGTGGAACACGGCGGTCTGCCGGGGTGAAAAGGTGGCGGGTAGACTGGATAAGAAAAGGAAAAACAAGAACCATCAGTGCTGATAGTGAGAAATATGTCAGCAACAGAAGACTTTACCATAAAAGGAGGAAGTAATTATCAATTTTGAGTTTTATACATTAAAATTAAGAACGTGCAGCATTTTAAACGTACCTCTTTGATTTGGGACACATTCAGCATTCCACAGAAAGGTCTCCAGTTCCTTTTGATGATTCCCACCACCTTTCCTGTGGGTTTCCTGGCCGCCTCGGCAGCTGATAGCCTCAACTGAGCGGACCAACACAAACATGGAGGTCCTTAATAAACTAATAACAAACATTCTTGCAGTTTTTTTCTACACCAGAATTTCTTTTCAGTAAAAAAAAAAAAAATGTCACACTTTCTCCTCCTCATCCTCTTCAACATCATCATCCTTTGCCACGCCGTCATCCTGCAGGACGACCGATGAAGGCGCCAACCACTGATTCCGTGGCAACAGCTGCACAGCAACCACATCCTGGTGCACAGCCCTGTTGAGGTTTTGAAGACCCTGGATGAGAACCTACAAACAAGCCAAGGAACACAAAACACAACTTTTACTGTCACTTACAGAGATTCTGAAAAAAAAAAAAGTCATCTCTGTGAAGCGAATCCTGATCCTACAGCATCTTCACTGGGACTTGTCCACACACCTCTGTGCTGTCCTCTCCGTCTCCTTGGACAAAAACAGTAGCCTCCAGGTAGTTGTCCCTGCTGGCCCTGAAGGTGCCCTGAAGGTAGGAGCCGCTTTTGATTCCTACCTGGATCCTGGAAAGAGGAAGGTGCTCTGGAAACAAAACCTTACTGCTTGTGATCTCATTCTATAAACAAAAAGAAAGACAAGAACATGATATTTCCATTGAAAAATATGTGGAACTGTAAACAAGTATGTGAATGAAATTCCTATCTGTAAAAGCAGCTTCCGACGACACACGGGATTATTAAAAAATCATGCTCACCTTATCGTCATTGGACAAAGCCAGAAGATCCACAAGCTCAGGATTCGCGAGAAGACTCTTGATGTATTCTTCAACTAAAATGTGAGAAATCAAAGTGTTCAACTGATGTGATTTACAAGTATACTGTTGTGAATCCTCGCTGTTAGATTAATAAGTTACATTTGAAAGCGACCATGCCATTCTCCTCCGCTTTCTGCTTGTTCCCTAGATCGTTGGTGAGGAGGACCACTTTGAGACCATCTGGGCCCGACTCGAGCGTTTTCAGGTGTTTGCTGTACCACTTCACTGCCACACGGATCGCACGATCGTTGCGATCATTGGCGCTCTCCCCTGGTTGGCGTTCAATGAATGTCTCTCTGAGAGAACAGAAGATGTGAGAGTAAGCATCAGAACTAAATATGAACATATGTCGATCAAAAGTAAACATAAAAATACATTTTATTTATGAAAAACGAGCCACAGCAACATTTCTTAAACAAGTCCTAGAACACCATGACCGAAAACGACTGAGTTCACGGTGGAAACAGACGTTTCACTGTTGGAGAAACTGAGCATCCAAGCAAACTTAAAAGGTGATTGTAACTCATTTTAAGTGAGGTGAGTGATTGTACTTCCGTAATTGTTGCGGCTATTTTTTTCCTCTGATTGTAAAGCATGTTAGAGTCCATAATAGATTTAACTACAGGGACAATAAAGGATATTTTGTGTGGGTTGGCTCTGTATAAATAAACTTAATTGATTTATTGTGTTGTGGCACTTTTGAGCCTTCCTATCTGTACCTGTGGTGTTCATTGGTGAAAGTGTAGAAGTGTTTCTCCTTTTCATGGATGATGTCCTTCAGGCGTTTGTGGACAGGTGCACTGCGGTGGCGAACCTCCTGCAGTACGGTCTGAAGAATAATCACGTTACGAATCACAGGATTTTCTAACACGTCGATCTGAAGGAAAAATGTATAAATAACATTATTGCGTTGTACAATCCGAAAAGAACGTGCAGGTGGCTAGATATGATTGTTGGAAGTGTGAATATACCTGATGTAACACAACATTCGTGTCAGGGACCAAATAGTGTGGATAGGAGCACAGGTTGCTCTCGACACACACGTCTTTTTGTAGCACCGGGGAGTCCTGTTTGCATTCAGTACAAGTTTCACTACCACACCAAATATCATCTCTGAGGTAATGCTCACGCACAACCTTCATTACTCCACCCGACCGGGTCTTCTTCACGAAGGTCTTCGACTTTAACATTATCACGAATAAACGTCCTTACAGTATTTAAATCCGCCACCTGAAGATGTTCAGCAGTTTCGCAGAAATACCTAAAACAGTGACCCGTGTGATGGTGTAAACCGACTCAGCTGGCCAATAAAACTTTCCGAGAGTTTTAAAGATTCGATGGTGTTTCTCTTGTAAATGTTCTGTATTTTACAGTTTCCTGCCTCAGATATATTTATAAGAAGACTCATTACATAATTTGTAGCTATATATTAATAATATCGCTTGAATATTACTGAAAGTCTGCGATGACTAATAGTTTCTAGTTGACCATCTTATTTTGGGATTAAAACCGAAAAAGGAAGGTTGAAGATTAACACAAGTTGCGCCTCATAGCGGTAGGAGGGTGTAGTGCACCACTATGCGTTGTAATTGTGGGTGTTGCGCTGCTGTACACTGTGCTTACCACAGGGGGCGCTGTAACCGATAATGAACAACAGTCAAATCTTTGGCGGCTAGCTGGTAGCCTGAAGCGGTACCCTTGAAAATGAAAACAAATCACATCGTTGCTGTTTACGTGCCATGTCTTTTGTATTTTTTTTAAAAATATGTTGGCTTTGTATTTGTACGGTTTTAGTCAGGATGAAGCTGTGCTGTGTTAGGGTTTTATGCTACAAACTCACGTTTAAGTATCAATTATCGCGATGACCTAAAAACACCTGAATAAACTTAATAAACTCGCCCACCGTGTCAGTTGGAGGAAAAAAACTGGACAAAAATGCCTCCTAAAAAGCAGCAGCTAAAACCGACAGCAAATGTCTCCAGCTCCTTGGACCTGGAGTCCGAGGACATCAGTCTGGAGACAACGGTACCGACCACCGAGGATGTCTCCTCATCCGACGAGCATCGTGACGGCTCCCAGAAGGTGACACGCCAGCTGATCGAGAGGAAGGAGCTGCTGCACAACGTCCAGCTGCTAAAAATCGAGCTTTCTCAGAAGAATCTAGTCATAGACAACATGAAAGCTGATCACATGTCAAAGGTATTAACAGTGCAGATTGTGGATATGATCCTTTGTTTCTAGTTTCCTATAATTTAACTTTAATTGGTCAAAGTGGTAATAAAATGTAGTTTTAATTGCTTTTCAAGCATTGTGATTATGAATATTTGCTGATTTTTCTTCACTTTCTTATCATGATATCCTTTTGAATGCTGAAAATCTTTTCTTGATCTTCCAAAAGCCTGGAGAGCTGTCGCTCAGCATTGGTTACAAAGATCATGAGAAATCTTGGCCCACTGGAGGCTAAGCATGGGCCAAGTTCATGTATGTTTCAGTAGACGTATGGATTGTGCTCTGTTTCAGATTGATGAGCTGGAGGAGAGGCTGAATGATGCTCTACACCAGAAACAAGTGTTGACTCTGAGGCTGGACAGCCAGCTGAAACTTGCTCAGGAGGACAACAGGTGATAGGATGACTGGTTTAATTAAATACATATTTACTGGAAAAAAGCATGTTTAAAAATTTATTTGTTTCTGGTTTCATCAGGAAGCAGCAGAGTCTGCGCAGACAGGAGATGGAGGCCATACTGCTCAGGCAGCAGCAGTTGGAGGAGACGAATCGACAGCTCTGTGAGAAGGCAGGAGAGCTGCGGAGGTCTCTCAGGGATCTGGACATTTCACAGGAAAGGTACCAGGAGCTCCGCAGCCTCCCTGAGGACAAACTCTCCATACAGGAATACGTAGCTGTGAGTATGGTGGGGTTCTCTAGACGCCCAGATGCTGTCTTATGTTGTGACCTCCATCTCTGGAACATTTTCACCTCAGATCCGTTTTTATGAAGCCATGAATCCTCTGCGGACTCAACTGACTCAACTCAGCGAGCAGAAAAGCTATCTGACCGAAGAGCTGGAGCTACACAGGAACAAGATGAAGGTTTTGATGGAGGTACAAAACACGCGCTTGTGTCCAAGGTGCAAGATTATGCCTCGAAGCATTAGGAGAGCCATTCTGAATATTTATATAATAAAAAATATGATAAACTAATTCCTCAGGTAAACTATTTAACATGTTTGCGCTGATTTTGCTAAAATCCACAGAGCTATGATGAGGAGCGGCGGCTTCGTTCGGAGCTGGAGCTGAGAAGCCAAAGACTGACCTTAGAGCTGGCGGACACTAAGCAGCTGATTCAAGAGGGCGACTATCGCAGAGACAACTACCCAAACATCCAACGGTGTGTGTCACAGTGAGCTTGACTACCATACAGCCTGGAAAAGCTCTTAAAAGACTAAATTTTTTCTTTGATTTTCCTAGTGAGCGTGATACGTTTGAAGCAGATTTGAAGGAGCTAACAAAGAGATTCGAGACTGTAGAACGGGCTCACGCTGCCCTGACCAAAGACAGAGACACGCTGAGCAAGGAGGTGCACACAAACACGCCCCAGAATCTGCAGAATCCTAGCCTAGTGAACTAGACCAAATTCTTGCTTATTTATTTAGTCTGGCTTGCCAGGCTAGCAGAATCCTCCAGGTGTAACAGTGTTCCTCATGCCCTGCAGGTGGCGACGTTGCATCAGTCAGTTACACTCCTGCAGAAGGACAAGGAGTACCTCCACAGACAGAATATGGAGCTCAATGTCCGATGTGCACATGAAGGAGATCGCCTCGAGAGGCTTCAGGTTCAAACAGAGGAGGGAATCAGCAGGGGGGGAATCACCTGACAAGCCTCTCATTTCTTGTTTTTGGTGTGCAGGTGCAATTAGAAGACACTAAAAAAGCCAGGGAGGAGGCCTATGAAAAATATGTTTCATCCAGGTCAGGATCTTCACACCAGCAGCTCATAAAATATTTCTTTCTGATCTGACGTTTGGTGAAAGTAACCCACAGATAGAGCGAAAGCATTAATTACAGTTCTGCTCTCTACTGCAGAGACCACTACAAGTCCGAGTATGAGAACAAACTGAGGGAGGAGCTGGAGAACATCCGGCTGAGAACCAGCCAGGAGATCGAGAACCTGCAAAGAACCTCCAGGGAGATGTATGAGAGAGAGAACAGGTATTGGGTCTCTTTTGACCTAAAACACATAAAAACACAGTTTAACTTGATTCAAACTTCAAGTTTACATTTTAAATATTTAATAATTGTTTTTATTTCAACTTCATCACTGGTGTTATTTAATTTATGTTGTATTCATTATTAGAGGTGTCCACTAGTTGTACTTTGCTTCTTGTTCGGACATTTCTAATTAGTTTGTCCTCCCTGTGGATTTTTGCTTTTATTTCTATCCTATCTTAAACATTCAAATAAAGACTTCATTCATTCAAAAATTCGTTCAAAGGCCCTGAGCGTCCTAGATCTCATGGATTCTTGAGTGAGGATGTTTCTTTTCTCTGTGTTGTGTTTATTTAAACAGGAATTTGCGTGAAGCCAGGGATAACGCAGTCCTGGAGAGAGACAGAGCTGTAGCTGCTGAGAGGGATGCTCAGTCCAGATATGACCAGCTGCTGGAGCAGTGAGTTTTCCTACTCACCTGTAATGAACATTAGAAATGGCCACAGGCAGGAGAAAACTGTTCATTGCAGCACAAATGCAAAAACATTAATTAACCAACTCCATACGATCCTTATTTTTGTTTCCTCCCCTTGACAGATTGTTTCTGCTGTTGTAAGCTTCGTTTCAGCTGCATGCGTAAAGCAGCTTCGATTAACGCGCCTTACGAGTTTTGATCACGCTGGTTTGATTACAGCTCTATATGGACACCCTGAAAGCTACACTGGCTAATTTTACCTTTTCTTTAAGGGTGGGTAAGTTTTCCTGAAAAAAGCTGTTTAAACTAGCTCCATTAAAAAAAAATAAAAAAATAAACTATAAGGAGCCTAAGTCACGCCCATCTACTTCCAGATCATGGGTCCACAGAAGAACGACAAAATGAATGCAAGTCAATGAGGCTAAAAACGCTATTTTCTAATTCTGCATGTTATGTGTCATGGATTTCACATATGATGTCAGTGAATTTTAAAGAAGCATTTTGATACCAAGAAAGTGCTTATTTTTTATTGGGGGGGGGGCACACTATTTTGGGTGTTGTGTGAAAATAAGTCCAGGACTACAAATGCGCTTCACGACAGTGACGTCATCGAACCAGACACGTATAAAAACCGAGGGAAAAGGGCTGTAAGTTCAGCCAACTTAAAATCCTTCCTTCAGGAGGAAAGAACCACCATAAATCTGGCCATGTGGTAAGTAGCAGCTACGCTGGGGTAGAGGAGATTATATGCGACATGCTGATGTCTGATTGGTAGTCGTGCTAATTACGAACTTTTACGAGCTGATGAATCTCAAAGTACACGACTGGCATAATCTAAACACCCATCATTAGTTTTAGTTTAAATTGCAGTACAACATATGGGATCCAGGGCGTAAGGCAAAGCAGATTAGAAAATAGCTCTTTTAGCCCCGTTGACTTGCATTCATTTTTCCGTTCTTCCGGGACCCATGAGCCGACCGGAAGGGGAGGAGACTTAGACTCCCTATTGTCCAACCTCTTTTCATCAGGCTGCCTCCTTAAGCCACACCTCCAGAATACAGTAGAAAATCCGGTGCAACAGATTCTGTCAAACAACCTTCAAAACATCATGATACTTACCTTTTTGACCCTTGTTGACACCTTTTGTGCCATAATTCCCAATATAACACGTCTACGTTAGCAGCCGTGGAGCCTCCAGGCTTCTGATGGATTCTCCATGGTCCGCTGCCGGTCAGTAGTTTTTTGGACTCTGTCCTCGCTGACAGTTAAGGAGACAGAAGCAACATAGATCGAATATCCAGCATGAATGACTGGGCACATTAAACCGAAAACACCCTCCACTACTTTCGCTCAGCTACGTAACCAGATAAGAGTTTAGAATGCTAGCTAATATAGCTAGCCCAGCTCTGGCTTCGCTTCCTGTTCAGCGGATCTGAGCCGCGTACGTGTGATTCATGCACACAGGCAGAGATGGTCAGAGAGTAGTTTGATGGATCTTGATCCAGTCATTTAGAATGGGACGCTGACTGTGATTGGTTGAGCTGTTTCCAGGATTGTACATAAAGGAAGCAATTAAAATTATTCCGTTTTTTTGTTTTGTTTGACAAGGCATTTCATTTCGTGCCATGAGTATTTTAAGAGCATTCCAAGCAATGTGGCAAAAGAATGCTCCCATTGCATCTTTAATGTCAGTTAAAGTGTTTAATTGCTTTGACATAAACAAGGAAAACATCCGTGTCCCACTGGAACCAGTTTTCCCGCCTCAGAGAGAGTTTTCAGTGGAAACATGAAGAACTTGTTTAAGATTAATCTCTGGTTTCCACCAGCTTTTGAAATACCTCGTTTCAAAAGGACGATCACCACACAAGGGAGTTAAAGCATACTCCTGTTCTCAAGCGCTTTACTGCAAGTAAAACTCAAATCAAACAAGTGTCTCAAAACAACGCCCGGTTCTCTGTAAACATCAAAGACGAATGTACAGCCGTGCACATATTTGTTGCATTTGTATTTCAGCTGTAAATTTCAACAAAAAGCCGGTTTTGTTAGAAGCGAGCCGGGTTGCGTTGCATGTTTACACACAGAGCAGGGTTTGACATTTCTGTTGGCCTGAGAGGAAAAAAACTTCCAAGAGCTGCAATTAGATGCAGCATACCTCCGTATGAACACAAAGAGACTGCACCTGAGGGTAACCCAGGCCAGCTGCTGCGCTTCACATTCAGCATGATCACCGCTCATCTTAATTCTTCAATCGAGCAGCAAACTACCAGGTTGTCTGGGGTTGAAGGAAATCAGCGAGCGGGTTCCTTCTCTGGCGCTGCTGTGCTCCGTCACCAGTGAATTTTGTGGGCGCGGCAGCTCTGAGGCAGTTGTGGTTTTCCGCGTCTTTCTAAAGATCATTTGAACGCTCTGCTGTAATTCAGGGACCAGAAGGTCACATGGATGTCAAGAGTTTACAGACAGCAAACATCCCGGTCGTGCATCTTTTCTTACTGATTTGCAGATTTAAGTGACGTTCCTGCCGCCTTTTCAGATTTGACCCAACAGAGTCGTCGCAATTGACATCAATCACTCCTGCAGGTTATAATTTGCATGTCAGCCTGTTTGTGAAAGTTGCCTCTAGGTCACGACCTTTGCTGGAAGTTCTTGAATCTTTCACGCCATTCGGAATGTCAATATTTTAAGCTGTGTTTTGATTCTGTTTAGCTGTAAACACATTTGTGTTCATGTAAAAATAATCCTAAAAAAGCCCCTCTTGTTTGAGCAGTTTTGAATTTTTGACTTTAATTATAAAAGAAAAAAAACTTTCATGAGTTTTTATTATAGTTTATTTTTTTATCGGGTCTCCAGAGGCACAGAAATGCACACACAGCAGCAGCAGCAGCAGCAGCGGCGGCAGTGTCCATGTCCTGGGTTACCACTACATACCAGTCATTTGTCTAAATCCAAACCACCAGCTGTTGGTGTTTCCACACACACGCACACACACACACACACACCACTCTCCCTTCCACTCTCTCTGCTGCGATCACATTCCTACTCTGCGTCGCATCGCGAGCCAGCAATGACAGATGCTAGCCTCAAGCCCTTAACCCCTAACCCTACGCATGCCCCTATTTTTGGGGTGAAGAATGAGGAGGACGAGCTCGAAACGGCGTCAGATGATGGAGGCATCTGGGGCCTCCTCAAATCTCAGCGCTGTGTTTCCAAGTACGGGCTAAAAACAACCAGTTAGTTGGATCAGATCATCTCAAAAGAAAAGCTCAGTTTTCACTTTCACATTTAAGACAAACTGAAAGTTACTAAGACGAACCGCCTGAAGCCAAAATAAAGCCGTCGTTAGATTTGACATTTAAAACGAGAGGGAAATGAGGCAGACTTCTGGAAAAATCCACTTTTCTTCTTCTTCTTCTCTTTTAATGTAGCTTCTTTGCTGATAGATGGCAGCTGCCATTTATAAGAGATGGCATAAAATGTCAACCATGTGTACACGTCTGTCTCTGTGAGCGCATAGCTCAAGCCCGCTCACTCTGGGTGATGAAATCTTATCAGGTCAGCTGTAATCGAGAGTTATTAATATGATCCAGCCAACCAGCATGGCTTGATGGAGCCTGTTTGTGCACGCTTGAAAAGCAGCCTAAGGAAGTGCACCGCGCTCGCTCGTGCTTTTAGATCCGCAGATAACTTTAGTTTTTTAATCGGGTAATCCTGCCTTCTGCTGAGGAATTGTTTAGAAAATATCAGAAAACAATAAAAAAAAGTTTTTATTTTTATTTTGTATTTTAATTAAGATTCCTAACCAACATCTATTAAGGTTAGATTTGATTTGATGCAAAAGAAATAAAAAACATTCTCATTAAAAAAGGTAAATTTGATCTTTGACATGAATATCTTTTTAATATTCTATGTATTATTCATATTTTGTATAAATGTATACGTTTTTTTTTTCTTCTTTTAATCAGTTGATAGTAAAATAGAAAATGCTTCTGTTCACGCCGAAGATCAAACCAGATTAGCGTTGCTTTGAGCAGTGTTGGGAAAAACTGAAATAATTTAGGACTTGGCTCCCCTGCGAGGTGAGCTAATGTGGCTTCGTTGTTGCCAAACCGTTAGACACCGCTTTAGCTTTCCTGGTAAACACACCGGATCATCGGTTCAAGCCAGTTTTTAAGCAAGTTACCTATCTGAATGTGTACGATGTGACATTCGTAACCACTAAACCTCTAGGTTTCGTCAGCTCCAGCTGGGCACCGACAGCCGGGTGGCAGAACTGTCCAGCCGGTCCAAGCTGCACTCATTCGAAGCCGAGCGAGCTCAGATGCTCAAGGAGGAGACGGCTAAAGCCCTGGCACAGTGCCAACTGGAGTGTGAGAAACAACAGAAGAAATTAGAGGTAAATTCAACAAACAGGGACTTTATTTTCTGTTGCTTTATTTGTTATCTTATTTCGTAATTGGACAGCTGCACAATCACCAAAATGCACCAAGGATCTTTCCGTGTTCATCAATTATACGTTTAAAAATTGTGCTCTCCATCTCCTCTTCTTTATCGCTCAGCTTCTCACTCAGGAGTTTTACAGACTACAAACATCGTCTGAGAAGCGGGTGGCCGAGCTTCAAGCTCAGAACGCCGAGCAGGCGTCCCGCCTGGAGACGTATGAGAAGCTGGAGCAAGAGCTGGACCAGGTCACCATGCAGGCGGCCGAAAGTAAGATAATCAGATCAACGCTGTGGGAATTTAAGGCTGTGTTGTCTTGTTTGCAAATACCATCATGACTGAAATAATGAGTTCTGCATATGTTTACGCGCTGTTGTGGTTGTTTTTTTATTTATTTATTTTGTCTTTTTGTCGCCAGTTGGGGATGAGGAAGAGGCAGAGAGGGTTCTGTTCTCATACGGCTACGGAGCAAACGTTCCCACAACGGCCAAAAGGAGACTGAAGCAGAGGTAGAAGAAGACACGCCGTCATTTCCCGCATCAGGGAAACGTGACAATTCCTCGTAAAGTCATTGTTCTGTAACGTGTTTGTGCAGCAGTAAAGGCTTACTTATCTTTTACCGGAATAGCAACAGACGCTCTGTAAGAAATAACCTGGAAACACACACAGATGTGGTCTTGTTGGTGTTGTCGTGTTTCGGAACTTCAGTAACTGCTCCTGTTTGGCTTTTGTGCAGCGTTCACCTGGCCCGCAGGGTGCTGCAGCTCGAGAGGCAGAACACGTCACTGAGGAGGGAGCTGGAGAGACACAAGTCACAGGCAGGACAGACTGCTCAAGAGGTGCACACACGCACACGCACACACACACACACACACTCAGCAGCCAGGTGTGTGCCTGCCTGAGGACCATCATTATCAGGATCAAATTTAGTACATTATTAATTTTCATTTAAAACAAAACAAGTGCAGTCATGCAAACGCTCTTGTCCTCCCACCACCTCCACTCTTTCACAGTAACTCAGATCATGGCTGCTCCATGATTTCCATCAGCGCCACGGTGATTCATTACAACCGGACTTTTAACTCTCTAATAAAAGAATGGGTGTAAAGAGCAGAGCCTGGGGACTTCTCCATCGTTGCCTACCTTCTGCGTCCTCACAACGTCCTTCTAATCACTTTGTGAGAAACTGCCTCTGAAACACACGTACGCACGCATCAGGATGCAGAGATTAATCGAAATGATGATTTTCGGCAGCATTCAAAAATCCTGAGCAAGAGAAAACTCTGAATATTGCTGCTTTTCAAATGATAAATGACTCCATTCACACACACACTCACACGCTGAATGTGATGAGCTACATCGTAGCCACAGCTGCCCTGGGGCACACTGACACGCCGCCGAGCACAGGCGCCACCGGTCCCTCTGACCACTACCAGCATGCAAGATTAAGCGTCTTGCCTAAGAACACAATGGCAGCACTCTCCGCCTGGAGCCGGAATTGATCCCACAACCTGCTCTACCTCCTGAGCTTTTGCGGCTCTTTAGAGTGGGCAAACATTTTTTTACTGTTAACATTTTATTATGGACACTTTTTCAACCATGGATTAGGTGTGTGTGAGGAGAAGGAGTACATATTAACCCTCCCACTGTCCTAATGGGTGTGACCCCGTGAGGAAAGTTGACCATTGAGCAGGGTTGATGGTTTGTCCCTTGAGGTCCATGTGGTAGGGGTGAGGTGGTGCTCACTCCTCACCCCTGCCACGTGCTCAATGGTCAACTTTCCTCGCAGGGTCACCCATAAAGACAGTGAGGGGGTTAAATGCTTTGAAAGGGGACTTATTATGCAAAACTCACTTTTTGAGCTGCAATGTGGGTAAAAAAAAACCCATTCATCAGATTTATGTCAGTGGTTTTAGGAATTTGGTGCCAAAAACAAGCCATTTCAAAAAGTCCCCATTTGTGATGTCACAAACAGAGATTTTTTAAAATGGTTTTTAGAACAGAAACGACCTCTTGTATATTAGAGAGAGCTGCTGGTGGTGGAGCAGAGACTCTACTCCTAGTCCCTCCAGGATATCGGAGCTTCTTGGCTTATAGCAGCCTGAATGGGGAGTGGGTGGGCATGGCCAGCTAAGTCTTGTTTTCTTAAAGTAACAACAAGAAAAATGTTGAAATTCCTTCACTTGAGAGGGATTTAGTGCAAAGAACATCTTGAACAGGTTTTGAATCGACCGTAGAACTTTTATAACTTTAGAAAAATGGTATAATACGTATGCCCCTTTAAAAAAAATCTGGTGATATTACCCATATTTTAAATAGCTGCTTATTGACTTGTGCTGTAAAGGAGTCATCAGCTGCCTTTCTTCTGAAAGATTTGGATTATGTATTAGAAATATGAAAATTACAATTTATAAAGATACATTAGGATGAGCAAATATTTAAATGGTCAGGTCAGAGAGCTCCAGAGAGCAGAATCCATCAAGAAAAACCAGCAATCATTGCATTTCTACATGGAGGACAAAGAGGGGCTTTGGACACTGCAAAAACATGATTTTTTTTTCCACGGGTTATTTTTTTTAAACAAGTCTAGACACTCTTCTGTTTTTATCAGATGTTTCCTTTCAACTGGTCATCGTCACAGTGACTTCAGTGCTGAGGTGCAAACTGAGTTTTCTTTGTTTTAAACTTCAGGAAACTTAAAGAGGAGTTATTTTCTTCACACAGTGGGAAAAAACAAAAAAACAAGCACAGCTGAGGAGGTGTGGGAACCTTCTTGCTGCACATGAACTCAACATGAAAGGGAAGCATCAGTCAAAGGCTAACCAGAATGCCAACTTTTGAAAATTTCTGCACTGAGAACGTGTGTATGTTAACTGAAAAATGCTTATTTTTATCTATTTATTGTCTGCATTGATTTTACCCTCTGCATACAAGCTATTAGATTGCTGAAACTCAAGAGGCCTTCAAATAGTAAATCCCACACTTGCAACCACGTATACACACGAGCTTGTTTACACAGTGAAACAGCCTAGTAAACAGCTGCCAGCCTTCCAGTTCACAAATGTCACTTTAAGACCTTAAATCTCACTTGAAAAATAACAAAAGCTTGTGAATGTGATCCCCGGTTGCATTACCTTTTTTTTTTCATTTGTTAAAAGTTTATGCGCCTTACAAGTTGCAGCACGACAGAAACCCGAAACATCCCGATTGACTTGGAGAGCAGCAATTCCTGCGGCAGATGTTATGTCAGCACCAGATTATAACCGGGTAGCATCAGTCTGGGATTGCATAAAGAGACAGAATTAGCAAAGAGATCCTGAATCTACAAAAGAGCCGTGGGAAGTTCTCAAAGATCCGTGGATCAGCCCATGAACTGAAAAGTACCGAAGACCTGATTAGATGATTCACTTAAAGATTTTTTTGTTCTGTTGTTTAAGGTTGAAACAGGAAAATCTTTTTAAGAATGCTTTGGCGTGTGAAACTTTTGCACAACTCTGGAGGACATCACTCACCTCGAGGCTCATCAGAGAACGTTTCTGAGTGTTTTTTTTTTTCCTTTTAAAATCAAGCCAGGAGAATGACTGGTTGTTTAAGAGCAGACAATAGACACAACCAGACTTTATACGAGAGGAGCTTGAAGTCGGTCTTGGTACCTGTCAGAATTGTTGACACAGTGGAAAATAGAATCAAAACCGTGACTGCAGTACTCTTCACTTTACAAACAGCTCACCGCACCAATCATTGAGCTTTTGTTGTGTTTGGCACACCGTGTATGCGTGCAATTTAATTTAGGGTGTGTGTTTTTTTTCTTCTGGTTTTTTTTGTGTGTGTGAAGGCACATGTCCACCACTCATGCACCGATGTCTCAAACTCATCCAGTGAGGGTTGAAATTAAGAGAATGGCAGTTCTCGCTGCCAGTTAAATTGGATTTTCCTCACTGCTTATTATAATCTGAATGAGAACAGAGGCTGTGCGAGCCAGAAAGAGCGTTTTGGGCAGATCCGAGCACTAAATAAGCCAGCCTTTCAACTGTCAGCAGTGATTGACTGGCATCAGTCTGAAATACCTCATGATTCATCAGGTATGAAAGGAAAAAAAAGTTAAAAATTACATTTCCTTTTCATTGGAAAAAGCCTGGGTGTTAACTACTTAACCACCCACATTAACGCCCTGACTTACTCACCACTGACTGTACCCTCCCACCTATTTCTACTCACTAGTGGCTGGCAGTAAAACAGGTTTAATGTGTAACACCTGAACTTTTATAGTGGTTTTTACTGTGATACAGGATGTGGATGTTTTCAATTTGGAATAAGTATTACAGCTGAGATACGAGCTGCTAAATTAAAGAGACATTTTACCACTTCCAAGTGTTTTTTTGTATAAAAATAATAACTCATGTCCTACTCATTACTGATAGCTTTCTGAAATGCCTCTATTCTTAAAAATAGGACTGATGAGCCAACGACTAGTCCAGACAAAGCAGGGTGTATTATAGTCAATAGATTTGTTTCCATCGGGCAAGGAGCAGCGTGTGTTGGACAGAAGCATAGTCTCACACAGCTCCACTAAATTTACATTGCCATACTGGACCAATCAGTGGCTGGACCAGAGCCACACGGCAGCCAGCTGATCTTGTTGCTAACGGCTGATGTCTATGTAGCTTTAGCCTCTTAGTGCAGGTAACAGGTTGGATATGGCTGGTAAAAATATGAGCGCCCTGAAAGGGAAAGAAAGATAAAGGACACAGTGGATGACATTGTTGACAATTATGGACTGAACACCTCACTCGTGGAGATATTTTAGCTTTTTAATGATGTAACTGCACCGCTAACTTTCTCAGGGGAAACTACTGATCTTTTTGAAAAACTGAGTATGCTGCATTTTATGTCCAGGTAAATTGACTTTAAGCTCCATGCATGTTACCTTTTATTGCACTTCTCTACATGACAAGCTTCGGAACCAGAAGAGAAAGTCATGACCAAACACAGATCTTAGTGGACTAAATTAATTGATCCCTGCACAATAGATAGAGAATACAAATACTTTATAATTGTTTTCATTCTGAACATAGGCTTTTTTTTTATTCATCCATCCATCCTTTTCCGGCTGCTTATCTGGGGTCGGGTTGTGGGGGCAGTAGAGGCAGTAGAGTAGCAGGGAGGCCCAGACTTCCCTCTCCCCAGCCACTTGGGCCAGCTCCTCCGGGGAATCCTAAGGCGTTCCCTGACCAGCTGTGAGACATAGTCTCTCCAACGTGTCTTGGGTCTTCCTTTAGACCTTCTCCCAGTTGGACGTGCCCGGAAAATCTCACCAGGGGTGCATCCAGGAGGCATCCTGATCAGATGCCCGAGCCACCTCAACTGGCTCCTGTCAATGTGGAGGAGCAGCGGATCTACTCCGAGCCCCTCCCGGATGACCAAGCTTCTCACCCTAGCCCAGCCACTCTGCGGAGAAAACTTATTTCGGCTGCTTGTATCCGTGATCTAGTTCTTTCGGTCACTACCCAAAGCTCATGACCATAGGTGAGGGTAGGACCGTAGATCGACCGGTAAATTGAGAGCTTTGCCTTCCAGCTCAGCTCTCTTCACCACAACAGATACGGCTCTTGGAGAGTACAGACGCTTTTTTCCTCCTCTCCTCCCTATCTTATCCCAAGGCTCTTTGTCTGTCTTTGGGTGTACGGTGCTTCTGCATTTTTTCTGGAAACTGGAAATTATTAAAATAGACCTGGTCAGTTGGTCTCTCAACACGATTGACAAAAATTTTTCAACGATGAGAATGGGAGAAGGGGCTTCCGGTTGCCCCTCTAGGACAGAGCCAGCTGGGCATATCATGGACTCCTGGAAACAGCGGAACCTGATCTGCCTCTCTCAACTGTCTGTAGAGGATTCTGAAGACGTCTGGATATTCGTGGTGTTGGTGTCAGGTTTTGTGCTGTTTGGCCTGAGGGTTACCTGGCATACCGGAAAATTAATGAGCTGTCGAGGAATATTGGCTCAATCCTGGAGCTCAGGGATGGATTCCACCGTGCTGTGAATGCACAAACTCATATAATTGTCGAGATGAGTTGTAAGCTTGGAACTTTGGCTGAGATTCAGACTCTGGCACAAAAGGTTGATACCATCAAGGATAGAGTTGACGGATCAACATGGATTGGGATAGATTAATCTACGCCATTATTGAATTCAGAGGGGTTGGAGATCAACAGAAATTTAAGACAGAGGAAATTATCTCTGTCTGGCCCCAAAATAAGTTCTTTTCTGAATCTGGTGCCCTTGAGCCTGTGAGGCTGAAGTGATTACTTCCCCTCAGAAGAAATGTGGAATGCTGCCGTCGCCATGGTAACTCTGTCTCCCTATCCCAGCCTGGGCGGGACTGCGACCGGTGAAGGTCGTTGAATCATTTCCAGGAGTCACTGTGCTCTCTAGCCCAAATACCTCCTTCCCCTGTCCAAACAGAGGTGACGAGCGTTGCTTATTGTGGCTGCATGCACTGATGTGAGGATATTCCCCAACCCTACCTCCCCACCTAGTGGACACTTATGTTGTGTAATGTCTGAGGCGTTTTTTGCATAGCAAAGCTGCCCTCCCTGTGGAGGGTAACTCTGAAGTGCCTTTTTTTCCTCCACCTGACCCAATCCTCATGTAAACCCTCTGATCTTCATTAAGGTAGCGCACCTCTATTGACCCTGTTCCAGTTCCTCCATCACCACCCACCCTGAGCTCCCTCAATACTGTTTCATACTCTGAGCTGAGTACGCTTGTTGCGAGACAGAAGCCATCTGGCTCTCCACTTGACGTTCTGCCGCCTCGTCTCTGGAAGGCTGCCTTTCCGTGTCTTGGCCCATCACTTGGTCAGATTATCAATGGGAGCCTCAGCACAGGTGTTGTCCCAGCTGCTTTGAAAGCAGCAGTTATTCGACCAACCCTGAAGAAACCTGGTGCTGATGTCTCTGTGATCGCAAATTACAGGCCTATCTCTACCCTGCCCTTTACATCAAAACTACTTGAGAAAGTCGTTTATCAGCAGCTGGTCTCACATTTAGCTGACTGATCTGTTCGAGGTTTTTCAATCAGGGTTCAGGTCTGGCCATAGCACAGAGTCAGCTCTACTGAGGGTCCTAAATGACATCTATCTATCACTAGATCAGGGTACATCTGTGGTGCTTCTGTTGTTAGACCCGACAGCAGCCTTCGACACAGTTGACCACGCGATTCTACTCGATCGCTTGGAACGATGGGTTGGGATCAAAGGGTCTGCTCCGGTTCTGACCTCTCTGCACTGGCTTCCGGTTTGCTATCGCTCACAATTCAAAATCCTCGTCTTTGTTTATCATTTCTTCCAGGGTGGTGGTCCCCCCTATCTAGCCACACTCCTGAACAGACGCTCCCCATCACGCGCTCTGCGCTCCTCTGACCGAGGCCTGCTCGCTGTCCCTCGTTCTAGGTGTCGTACTCGCGGGGGTCGGGCTTTCTCAGTCCTATCACCGTCACTCTGGAACCAGTAGCCACCCTCAGTTAGGCTGTCCCCATCTTTGCCAGTCTTCAAGAGTCGCCTAAAAACACACCTCCTCCGCTTGGCGTTTCCAGAACATGTTTGATTTTGTCCCTCTTTTATGTTGAATTTATTTCACAGTTTTCATTGGTTCACTCTATCCATTGTTTTACACATTTGTCCTGTACCAGAATGTTTCACCTATTTTGTAACTTGTATTTTGTAATTTGAATTGCTTTTATTTTTGATTTATTCAATATATTTACCTTCAACTGAACCATGTTCAGCGCTTTGGGCTTCCTGACAGGGTTGCGGAAGGCGCTTTATAAATAAAGCTTTGATTGATTGATTGAACTCGGGGGTTACGAATGATCACAGTCACCAATTCTTGTCATGTGTCTATGCCTATGTATGTCTCATCTCAGAATTGTGTGTACTGAAACTCTATTTCCCTCTGGGATTAATAAAGTATCTTTGACTTGAATTGACCACAGTACTGCAGACGCAGCACCAATCCACCTATCGATCTCACGCTCCAGCTTTCCCTCACTGATGAACAAGACCCCAAGATACTTAAACTCCTCCACTTGGGTCAGGACCTCGTCCCTGACCTGGAGAAGGCATTCTACCCTTTTCCGACTCAAGACCATGGTCTCGGATTTAGAGGAGCTGATTCTCATCCCAGCTGCTTCACACTCGGCTGTAAACGACTCCAGTGTGAGCTGGAGATCATGTTCTGATGAAGCCAACAGGACCACATCATCTGCAAAAAGCAGAGACTCAATCCTTTGGTCACCAAAACAGATACCCTCCACACCTTGGCTGTGCCTAGAAATCCTGTCCATAAGTGTTGTGAACAGAATCGGTGACAAAGAGCAGCCTTGGAGGAGTCAAACTCTCACCGGGAATGAGCCCGACTTACTGCCGGCAATGTGGACCAAGCTCTGACACCGGTCATAAAGGGACCCAACAGCCCATAGTTATTTATTTATTTATTTTCATTGTTTGAATTTTTTTTAAGTTGCCTAAATTTTCACTGATAGAAAACTTTGTTTTTTACTTTTTCTTAAAGAAACTATACTGAAAACAAGCGGAGACTTTTTGAGAATTTATATGTTAGGCCCCATTTGACTGAGTTCTGTGCTCTTCCAATGCTCGAAGACTTTAGCCTAATATTAACCTCTTATTTATCCAAAATATTTACCTAATGTTTGATGACATGTTCAACCTTTGAAAATAAACCTTCAAATCAAAAATAACCTACGGATATCTTCAAGAGGACATTAAAGATTGACAAAAATAGTGAAATGTGTTATATAGTGATATATATCGATATTGATTGATCTGTAAATTTATATCATGATAGAATTTTTTTTAATTACCAAGACGAGTACCAACATAACATAGCCCTTCTGGTGCATTCAAGATCCATTTTTAGCATTAAACTACAAAATTTAAATGTTTAAAGTAAAATTATTTGGTGTGTGAAGAGAATAAAGGTTAAACAAGGTTTGCATGAACTTCCATGAAATAGTGGAAATCTGAGCTGTTTTTAGGCAGCAGCAATACACGATTAGCTCATCAGTCTTGAAGGAAGTGTACAGCTTTGTCATGCAGGCCCTTCAGGAAGCTTTCTACTATGGAAAACAATAATTTTATCCTTCACTCAACAACATACCTAAAAATGGCTGAAATTTCCCTTTTATGGTGGTTCCTGCTGCCTGTGATGTAATAAGAGAACCATTTTCATGTGAGGAAAAGTTATTGACCTATTTTTTCACTAAGCTATTATGATCGTTTATAATGATGACTGGAAGATTATATTAAAACTGCTAATATCAGACCTTGTAACATCCCAACATGTGTGGTTTTGTCTCCAGCTGTCTGCCGCCAACCAGCTGTTGCAGCAGACGCAGCAGCCGTACAGCTTTATGATCGAGACGGTGAGAGAACGAGACGCACAGATCAGCCGGCTGAAGGAGCGCGTCTCCTCTCTTGAGGACGACGTCAGGTACACACCGTCCATTTAGCCAGTTAATATCTTGATTTTGTCTTTTTTTTTCCCTGTTTCACATCAGCTCACATCCAGCTGCATTGCACTGACCTATATCTCTGTTTTCCACTTCTTGACAAATATGCAAACTGACAGATTGCAGGTTTTCTCTTGCTACTCACTACCACAGAGCGCTCACCTGAGGCAAGCGGGGGCAAGGGGGAAAAAATCCTTGCGTCTCAAACCTTCTTACGTGTGTCAGGAATACCAAAGCTTCCCCGTGGCTGTGCAGGACTGTTGCTAGCAGAAACAGGAGACTGTCAGTCCCTGCTTAGAAGTGTTTCTGATTGGAGATGTTTAAATCTTTTTTTTTTTCCCCAGTTTTCTCAGTGAACCAAAATGAGGCTGTCTGTATTTTTAAGATTTATTCGAGACGTTTCACTTTTAAGTCAGCGGCACAAGTCCCGTCTTGTTTTACGTCCCGTGAGCACTTTAATGGTACTATCATTTTACTTTTTTTATTTTAGAAATAAATGTGTTTTTATAATCTGCATTAGTTGTTTCTATTTTTCTTTAAGTAATTATTTTGGATGGACTAGTTGATGTGCGCGCCGGTATTTGTTTTTTTCCTTTCCTGTGTGTGCAGACAAATGAGCGATTTCCATCTTTCCATACAACATCACACTCAGTCCTGTGTTGACCGTGCCCAGGTTTCAGCCATCCGAATAATTGAACACATTTTAATAAACTATGCACACATCTGCTGTGTGTTCCCTTTTAAAGAATCCCGTAAATCACCGAGCCGTGAATCTGAGCGCTAGGCTTCGCAAAATCCCATCCTACAATAGTATAGCAATAACTTGCTGTATATCAGCATGTTTACTCGAGATCTGATGCCCACCTGTCTTCTCATGTGACCCCAGCTCTCTGAGGAAAGAGCGTAATGCTCTGCAGCAGGTAAAAAACGACATGGCAGCCGACCTGGAGCGACTTCTCAACAACAGAGAGGTACACGTTCATTTTTACATTTAATATATTCATGATCCATGTTGCGTATAGGTTTATTTCAAGTGTATGCATCTCATAAGTAAAAATCCTTTACAAATGAATATTTGATAACATAAAATGTCATATTGGTAGCTAAACATTTCTAATTGTTTGCCATATGAAATTTAATGAAGTTGTGAATAAATACTATTTTAATTCACAGTAAATAGCTTGCTGAACAGCCTTTGTTCAGAGAAATAGCACCAACGTTTGTCAACCTGTTGAGCTAATGGCTAGTTCTAGCACAACCAAGACCAGTTTCTTTAATCTCTAATGTATTTGAGTGGTTTGTTCACATTTATTAAACAAAGCTTTACAGCACTAATAATTTTGCATTTCAGTGTTTGTTACATAGATTTATGTGGTTGGGTGTAAACGTCACCAGCAGTAGCTAAAGGTAGAACTTCTGGTGCATCCATGGGTCAAAATGGTGGCAATCTGCTTTAGCGATGGTTTAATCTGGAAAACCTTTTATGTAGCTCCTCTGTACGGTTCTGAACAGACCCACCTTTCTATGAAATATTTTCTTTTGTGAAACTTTAAGACTTGAGTTGTTCTCTAATGTGTCATCTAGATGAGAAACGGGCAGTGTGAACTTCATGATACTGTTCTGTATCTGAATGCTAAAACATTTTTTTACCAACAACTTTTATTCGTTCTATCAAACTGTTAGGTCTGTGTGGAACGGCAAGATAAAAAAAAATGATAAAATGGGTCAGCATTCTGGTTTGTTGGTATCAGCTAATTGATAAGCTCCACTAATAATGTTGTTATCACGTTATTGCACTGCGTGGCAATGCTTCCTCTGAGACTGAGTGAATATGTGGTGGCACACACACACACACACACACACACACACACACACACACACACACACACACACACACATATTCAGGAGTGTGTCCCCAAGTCAGCCATTTGCGTTATAAAGTATGTGCACTGTCACAGACAGCTGTTGCTCAGCTTGGCTGTTTGGGATGCCATTAGTGTGTGTGTGTGTGTGTGTGTGTGTGTGTGTGTGTGTGTGTGTGTGTGTGTGTGTGTGTGTGTGTGTGTGTGTGTGTGTGTGTGTGTGTGTGCGTGCGTGCGTGCGTGCGTGCGTGCGTGTGTGTGGGACATGCCGGGGCTCATGTCCTCAGATGTGATAAATAGAACCGTAAAACGGTTCTGCTGCTACCACCTCTGTAGACCCTTGAGCTTGTTGAACTTTTCTTCACATTTTCTGATAAGAATCGTAAGAACAAGCATTTTAAAGCAAATACTGATAAGAATCCTGATTTATTTAAAGTATGAATGTTAAAAGAAATGTCTTTGGGGGAGGGCTTTAAAAACAGAATTTGTCTCCAGGTTGTTTCTCCTATTTATTGATTTTTCCTTGTTTCTGCGTTTCTTGTTTTATTAAAATGTTTGATTCACAAGGAGTTGGCAGTGATGAAGCAGGTCCTGATCGGCATGCGGTCCGGACAAAGCGACGCTCTGAATCGGTTTGAAACAGAAAAAGGTGGTGCAAAGACTTCAGAAACAGGAAAGCAGCGATCCAAACGTGTTGGCCTTACTGTGGAGGAGGAATCGCCTAACAAGCCCAAACCTACTGTGTTTGTAAGTGTCAGCAACACCCTGTTATGAGTCATACCGACTTAACCTTCTGGGACAAAAGATCACACAAAGAGAGGAACACTAGAGGTTGACCAGAAATGATGAATGTCTTCTCATCTGAGCGAATAGATGTGGATCACTCCTGTCGTCTAATTTTTAATTCTCTGGTTTGTTCTGTTTGCAGACCAAAAGCGACGTTCCTGATTGGTACCAAAGGCTAAAACAGAAACCCAAATAACCATTTCCGTCTGTGCTTATCCTGTAATTTATTTTAAAATCTTGTGTGTGTGTGTGTGTGTGTGTGTGTGCATTTAAAGAACCTTTCAAATTTGAAAGCAAAACCGTTTTAGTTTGTCTTCACTTTTGTGTGAATTTTCCTCAGCAGATCAATTTTTCTCTGTTAGTCTAAAGTCAGCGGTATTACCATCCACATTCCCTCTTTACTGGCTGCCCAAGCATTCCTTTTTCCTGCCAGTGGTCTATTTTATTGGGTCTGTCTATCATTATTTCCTCGTCTTTTTGTCTACACATAGTGGTTGCTACAGACAAACAACACCGCGGAAACCTTACACTTTGATTTGCATGAGCTGAAGCTCTTTGGCTTTAAATATAGACATAGTAGGCATACCTTTATCATTTAAGTTCATGTTCTTATTGGTGTCGTATTAAACTCTACCACATGGCCACTAGAAAGCTGGGTTGTTCTTTTTCAATTAGAAAAAAATGTGGTTTAATAACATAAACTGCTATTGTGCTCAAATATTCCTTGAATTTACAAAAAATTAGATTGTTTTAGTTTTACTTTTTGTCAATTTCACATAACAAATAATTTGAAATTCATGACAGAATGAACTAAATAAAAATGGATGGACGTTGTCAGTTATAAAGAAGAATATTGGCTAGTGTTTAGAAACTGTGATACTAAAATAGGGGAATATTGATAAATGTGCAAGTACATATGTAAATGTTTAACCAAACTGTATGCTTATACACTTTTGACATAAAATTTTTTATCTTAACCTATTTTCTACAGTTTAAAATTGATTTATTGTATCTCTTAAAGTGGGCTTTTGTGGGAAGGTCAAACAATATCTTACTTGTTGTAGATAACACTTCATACAGCCTCTGTTAGTGAAACAGGGTTGTTCTGATAGAACAGACAAACTAACAAACGGTTAAATTTGGGCCAGTGTACTCCTCCACCCTACTGGTTGAAATTGGAATTACAACTGTCGTAAACAACCCTGCTGTAGGTAGCGCTAACAATGAGCTAACACTAACATGAGCCGGCTAATACTATAATAAACCACAAAGTAAAATGACCCACACAGTTGGACGAAAAATATTATTACTTAAAAGTCCAGTAGCAACAAAGCCAGGTCACCATCAGTTCGTGATTTTGTAACCTCCTTTAGCTCACCCAAACAAATGTAGGCTGCACCGATGTTTGGTTTTAGTTTTTTGCATTGCCTCCAAAGACATCACTCTCTTACTTTTATTTCCAGGCTTAATGCCAACAAAAACAGCAAATTTCTTCCTATTACTGAAAAACCAACTGCTAGCCATATGAGCTTACGGAACAGTAAACAGCTGTTGCCATAAAGCAGGTTTCCACACGTATTGAGATGCAGTTCCTGGTCAGCAGAAACTTACAAAGTGCTGTCCAATGTGATGTTGCTCAAGTTTCTGGCTTAAGAACCACTGAAACCAGTTTAACAGCAATAGCTTAAAGTATTACAAACTCTTTAGCGTTGCTTACAAAAACTGTAAAGACAAATTATAGCAATTCATTCCAATTTTATTTCACACCACATATATACAGAATTCTCAGGGCTTTTTTTCTCTATTATTAGCTGTGAAACTTCTGTAGCATTTCTTTCTGGATTTTCATAACAATTCTGGAATAATGAAATTTCAACAAATAACATTTGCATAAACTACTTAAACATTTTTTAGAATAGAGTTTTTCAGACATCTTATGACCCCATTTCATTAGCTTATAATAATCTCAATATCTGAGCTGAGGCTGTTCAACAAACATTATCACATAATTCCGTTCATGATAGCCATGACACATTTATTTATTATGTAAATTGAAAATAAAACTAGAATATTTAATAATATTTGGATTCTAAACAGCCACATTCAACCCTAAATTTACAAGCTGCAACGCAAATGGCTGAACAAATTATTTATGCCAAGATTGTTGATATTTCTATGTTTATGTTGCGGTAAAATAATAATGCAAGTAAAAAATACATAAGTAATTTTGTGTTTTTGCTCAAAGTTGCGTGAGAAAACGGGGGAAAGTGTTTTAGCAGGAGCCCCCGATGTTTTCCGGCCTCTCGTGCGCACTTTACGAGGCTGTTAATGTATTTAGATGGGAGCGCAGGGCGGTGGCCGGTGAATGAATAATCAAAGCGTTTTGACGGTTTCCAGTGGGCGGCGCGTGCTCTGTATTTACACTGGGCCGCTCCGCCCTGCATGGGAAGATAGAAAACTGTCTGCGGGCCGGAGGGATGGAACAAGTGGAAGGAGATGTTGCCGACAGGCACACATTAATTACTCCGCGACACGCACCGCGCCTCTTCGGGTCTCTTTCCTCTGTTCACCGTGGCAGCCTGATCCTGCTTTCTGCTTGAGAGGACCAGAGAGAGAGAGAGAATCGACCGTTTCAGGCTTGCTGCGTCGGAGCTTCATGGCAGCAACACTGACGATGAGCCGCGGGCAGGAGGACCCCTTCTATCCGCTGCAGAAGGCGGCTATGCCCGCTGGATTCTCTCTGGAGGACTCAGCGCTGTTCGGCTTGGACTGCAAGATATCCGACACGGAGAAGGCCGAGCAGAATGAGTACACACAGGTAAAGATGTCAAAAATCAGTTTCACATGCTGTTTCTTTGAATGGGCGTGGCAGACAGGCTTGGGATCAGGTTGTTGCTTCGCTGGCCTCCAAAATCCATCTCTGGCGTCGCTGCGTGATGTTGATCTTCACTAGATTTTTTTTAAAACGCAATTGCAACACTGTTTTCGGCTATAAAATAAACGGCTGGATGCGCGCCCGGTGAGTCCTGCGTGCATTCACCGCATGTTTTGTGTGCCAGCACTGCCAGTTGGTCACCAGTTGTTGGGCTCCCCCTTTGACGCGCGCTCACACCATCATACCACGCTGACGACAACTGACTCCAGCTTCGGACAGAAATGTCCCGGCAACTTCTGTCCCCAGTTGGAAGGAAACTTGTGCATCAGAGGATAGAAGTCAGTTAAACAGCTGGTAGGATCAGAAGCCTCAAATAGCAGCCCATCCCCAGACTGCTGTTGCTGCTGCAGAGGACAGGGAGACATGGGTGTTTCCCCGCTGCCTTTCATGATGCTGTTTCATCCTTTGCTGCAGGGCTTATCTAACTTTTATAGTATAGAATGAAAAAACGGCTCTTATGCAGTGCTGGATTGAAAAATAGCTGCAAAATACCTGTTTTGTGTGCAGGATTTAGGTCTTTATTTACAACAAACTGTGGTGATGTCTGCTAACAGTTGGAGGGAAGGTTCCTGGGTTCAGCTTGACAGGCAGGAAGGGAATGTTGCAGCTGCCTATTGATGACTACTTGATAAATGTTTTAGCCGTGACTATCCTATCAAACTTTTGTCTCCACTAAATGCTCCCATGAGCTTGTTGCAAGTGCAACTTGAGTTTTATTAGGTTTGAGTTATGATTTTTTTTTCTCCTCAGGTAAAGTGTGAGATGGACAGGTATCTGTCCCCTCAGCCTCCTTCCTTTCCACTTCATGCAGCCAGCCAGCACAAGTCGCACAGAGATGGCACGTCTGCAGTGGATCAGTTCTTCGGCGATGATCACAACGGGGCACCCTACACCCTCAACATGAATCTTTACCTCCCAGATGTGTCCTATCAGCGGATGGGCTCCTGTGAGCAGGCGCGGCCCCCTCGCCACCAGAGTCACGCTGGCCTCACACAAATCAAAACCGAAACTGTGTCCTCGTGTTTCTCCCACAACTTACAACCTCACTGCCCCAACAATACACCCACAGGTAGCTGCAGCACATCCAGGCATGGCCCTGGCAATATCACCATGGAAACCTCAGCCATGAACATGACATTAACGGGGTTACCAGACTTCATCAGTGTTTTTAACCAGTCAGGAGGAGGCCACGGTGACGACTCAATGCCAGAAGTGTTTGTCAAACAGGAAATGTCCCAGTTCGAGCAGCATGGTCTCCACCATGATAACAGCGGCTCGCTTTTTCATCTCCTGAACTCTGGCTTGGACCATCACCACAGCACTGGTATGGAAGCTCAGCAGCAAGAGATCCAGCCCACTCCTTTCCAAGATCTGCCAGGAGCTGCTTCTTCCCAACGAGAGCAGAAGCCCCCTTACTGCAGTCTTGGTGGTGGGGCGTACACGCATACCCACAATCAGCCACACCACCAATTCCTGCAGCAGCAGGTCCCCTACCTACCGCCCTCTCCGCCAAATTCTGAGCCGGGCAGCCCCGACAGGCAGAAGGAGCTGCTCCACACCATGTCCCCTCCGCCTTCATATGCAGCCACTATCGCATCCAAGCTGGCAGGCACCTCCCCGGGACTCGGACCCGGCCAGGGTCCCGGCGCTTTCGCCCTGTCCGTCTCTGCAGGTCCCGCGCCACCCCAAGGTCCAGCTCCCGTCCTTCCACAAGTATCGGCAGCAGCCACAACGCAGAACCCCGGGCCTGTCCGCTACAATCGGAGGAACAATCCAGACTTGGAGAAGCGCCGGATCCACCACTGTGATTACCCAGGTTAGAGGAAACGACACACACCTGCCACTGCTGCTGTGTGTGTGTATGCTGATAGTTTCTGCTGTAGTGTGTGTGTTGCTCTTCATTTACGTCTGCACTGTGGTCAGGTTGACATTTGGTCACTCAGAAAGGTCAGCATTACAGCAGCCAGATTCATTTCAAGACTCCCATGCATTTTTTTGAAATGACATGTTTTGTTTTGAGCAACTTTCCCAGACTCCTGGGTTACCGTGCCTGTAGCACGCTCTACTGTAATTGCAATATTATAATATTGTCTGAACACTAGACTTAACTTAACCATAAGGTCTGAAAAGTACTTCGCATTTATCACTGCTCCAGAAACGCTTGTGTCACTCGCAGCCCGGAGCTCCCACACACTCTTGTGGTGTCTAAATCATCACAGGAATGATTGTGTAATGAAAGATCATTTGGTCACTTTTATCTGTTTTTTCCCCCCACACTCATTTGCATTTAACATTAGATAGCAATCTCAGATCAAACGATTTTTTATTGTAAATAAAAAAAATAATAATGCTTTGCACACAACCCATGACTGTTCGATGTGCAGCTACTTGTAGAACATGCAGTGGTAACTAGCCTGTGGCAGCATGTAAAACGGGCTTAGGGCGAGCTCCTGGATCGTGCTTGCACACGTCTAACTTTTTTTTCCTTTCATAGTGAGAAGAAGCAGATCCATCATTTCCACAAATCCACCTTTCACACAAGTATCTTTACTAGTACTCTGACATGCAGAATTGAGTCAGTCAGGGGACTCGGTCAGAAATTTTTTAAAGCTAAACGCTTTGAGCGCAGGCGTCCCCGTTTTTTGAGTTTCTACGAACCGTTTACTGCTTTTCATTCCAGGGAGCTTCTGTGTTTCATTAGTTTGAATTTCTTGCATACCACAGCTCGGTTTATTGGGTAAATGCATATCTGACACATGCAGATTATTTGGTCTAAGCTGTTTGTGTTTATCTCCACGTCTGTCCTCAGGCTGCAAGAAGGTCTACACCAAGTCGTCTCATCTGAAAGCCCACCTCAGGACACACACGGGTAAGATCTTCCTGAAATCAAAGTAAAAAGAAAAAGACATTGCCCACCGGACTCGGATTTCAGTATCTGCACTGGCACCGTGTTACTAGGCAGAGAGCTGTGTTCTTGGCATGTGTGTGTAAATGTATCCCCATTCCCATCCTCTGCCCAATATACTATTCCATCAAAACAGGTGGAAGTGACACACTTGTGCCAGGAGATGACTCTCAGACTATGTGGTCAGCTCAAGACATGTGGTGCCACCTTTCTCAGAGTCATGTTACCAGATTTAAAAAAAAATGCTTTTCTGGAATTAGTTTTTATTTTATTTTACTTTTTATGCTTTTATCATTATGTTTACTGCAGATGCAAACATATGAGCTCGTCTTGTTTCAAGGTTCGTTTTGACTTGAAGCTCTCTTTTCTCTTTCATCTTCGTTTACCTTTTATCTCTGTGTCCTCCTTCCACATTTATATTTGAACCATTTGGAGGAGTAAAGTCAACAAACAAGTGCTTAGGTGTTGGGCCCCACCTCACTCCAGCTATCAAAACAAAGCTTCTGTTGATATCCACACATTCCTCACTCATCTTGAAGTACACATAAACTCTCTCTTCTCTCTTTGAATTGTGTGTTTTGTTCTTTTTTATGAATCCGAACAACTTGTTCAGGGACGTCGCTGTTTGTGTTCAGTGCACTTCAGGATTGAGAACATGACACGACAATTAGATCTGGTATCATTCATGCCGCGGGCTGATTGTGGTTATTGCAGTTATTACAGACCACAGGATGAGAGTACAACATGGAAATGGTTGTATAGCAGCAGCAGCTACATATCCTCTGTTCTTGCAGCTCTACTCAGTGATTTTTCTTCCCTCGATCCCTTTCATTCATCTAATCATCCTTTTTTTGTGTCATGCTTCTACCTTCAGTTGTACCCCCCCCCCCCCTTATTTTTTTATTTTTATTTCCGTCTTTGTTACTCATTCTATTTGTCTTATTCACACTGGCACACACAAACACACTTCCTCACACACCTGTCTGTAATCTGTATGAGATGATTCCTAATGCGTTTGGGTCCCAGTGGGAGTTCCCACTCTAATCTCCATCAACATCCATTACCCTGATTGTGTGTGTGTGTGTGTGTGTGTGTTTCTGTTTGATTCACTCTTCCCCTTTTCTTTATTTTCTGTGTTTTTACTGTCTCCTCTTATTGCATTCAATTTCAGGTGTGTTTTTTAGTTTGGCAATTATTATTTATTCAGTTACATATTTTTATGGTTGTTTTAGTGAAACTTGTGTTCATTTAGAAAAAAGGTTGAAGTAAAACAAACAAAAAACAACAAAACAAAGTTTGTTCATGTTTACAACAAATGCACTCCATCTGTAAATCCAGACTGGAGCGGATCGGCCTATTGGAGGATTTTCTAATCTATGCTTAAAACTAGAATCTAATTGAACCGGGACTCGTGAGATTCAAATCTTTTCTAACTTTTCTCTTAATTTGTTCTTGTGCAGCTCAATCATCCTAAGTTTGGGGAATGCCATTGTTGCTCAGATCTTTGGAGAGATATTCATCCTTCACAAACTTGTTGTTTTTAGCCGCCCTTTGCTTGAGCGCTTAGTGTTTTCTGTAAAATACCACCTTAATGGTGTGAAGTCAGGTTGAAGCCAGATCAAGCTTTTTACTGTTCTCATTGGGGATATCTCTTTTTCAAAATTAACTCTTCAAATATAATCTCTTCAGCATCTTTTTGCAGTTCCAAATCATGGCACTACCACTGCCGTGCTCTATTGGGACTGTTAAACTGGCTGTTGTTGTTTTTTGCTGTGGTCATGCTAAATATGCTGATCTCCTTATGAGCTTTTATTCTAATATGTGTGGGTACATTCATGCATGCATGTGTGTGTGTGTGTGTGTTGTCTTTTTTTAATTAAAGAATGTTTAATCTTGAGATTTACTCTAAAGAAATGCATGATTTAAAAATCCTGGTCACACATTTCTGGATATTTTTATTCTGTTTCTACTTGATCTCTATTAAAAAGAAGGGATGATGTTTTTGTTGAATTTATGTTTATGTTTATTAAATAATTAATATTACCAGGCCTGCTTCTTAATGAAACACAGCCCATGTCCTGGAAGGTGATAGTAAAATAATCAAACAAGAAGATGAGATCACATTGTATTTTTGTCCAGTAAACTGAAACAGGTGTTTGTTTAAAAAGTTGCACTTCAGGTCTTGGTTAGTAGTGGTGTCCCTCAAAGAGGGAGGTCACACTAGTTTAACAGAACGCCTGCAGCTGGAGGCGTGGATTGACAGAGTGACAGACAAACAGTCTAAAGCCATCAAAGAAACCAGCCAGATGCCAGAAGCAAAGACAGACAATACAGACCAGCCAGCCGTGAGAAACTTGCACAGTATTAGTGTTGCATTGATAAATGCCTGTGAGTGACAGTGTTATGACTGTATATGCTGTCAGACAACTGGAATCTTCAGCAAAGCCTGTTTTCCTAGTTTCTCCACCTGACTGTATGAATCACTTAAGTCAGTGAATTAGTTTGTTTTCATAAAGAGTGTGTGCACACAAACACAGCTCTGTTTGGTGCTTTGGTGAAGAGGTTCAGCTCATCAGGGAACTCACTGGTTGTGTTCTCCTCATCCTGCAGGTGAGAAGCCCTACAGGTGTACGTGGGACAGCTGCGACTGGCGATTCGCCCGTTCGGACGAGCTGACGCGTCACTACCGAAAACACACCGGCGCCAAACCCTTTCAGTGTGCCGTCTGCTCCCGCTCTTTCTCCAGATCCGACCACCTCGCCCTGCACATGAAGAGGCACCAGAACTAGCAATATTTACACACACACACACACACACACCAGTGGTGTGCCATACAAGCTCCATCCTGACAAACATGAAGCTGTGTGATGCAGAGTGACTTTTACTGACTTCAGAGCTCCTCCTGGTGCTGCTGTTGCATCCTACAACAGAACGATAGCCTAACAAACGTGTAGCTCTTAGCCCAGAGTGGGACATTTAGGAGGTTAAAAAGTAGGAAGATAGTGGCTAAAGTCTGGCCTAATAACCTCCAAATTAAACTTGCTTTAGATTTCTTTGGACAAATGCAAAGAAAACACGCCATAAGGTAAAGCAAACTGTAGCTCCTAAAGATGTTTCCTGTTCATTTGGACTCTTGAATCGAATGGAACGAAAGACTATAAAAGCAAAACCATCGGTTTTTGTCACATTGTAGAATTTCTTAAAACAAATTCTTTGTTTACTCATTGGTTATTTTGTTTATATAACTGGAACATCCAGATTGTTTTTAACAAAATCCTTAGGTTTGCACTAGAACTCATTCTTACTCATCCCCCATTTTTTGTTTTGTTAGATTTTATTTTTGAATCTCATGCACCACTGGAACGACGGTTATCACTACTGGACTGATTCTTTGCGAACGCCACGTCATTGCTGTTCAGATATTAAATATTGAAAGCATTTATACTCTTGAGACACGGAAGATGAAGCAGGAAGAAAAGTGAGAGAAGGGGGTGGGTGGAGATAGAGACTGAAAGATATTTTATAGAGAGGGGGAGATCTGCGGATGACTGAGTAACACAGGGACATGGGTGGATGGTAAAGAACAATTAGATGATCAATTATTTAGGCTGCGTGTTAGATGGATTTCTAACCAGAGAAGTGTAAGCGAGCTTGGAGATCAGTCGGTTAGTATTTGATGCACAAGTTAGAATCAGTGATACTCATGCAGATGTGCCATCTGATGTTTTACTTCCTTTTAACCAAAGTGTCATCATCATCATCATCATCATCATCATCCTCTTATGAAGTGCCTCCTTCTCTAGTTGATGTGTTTCTGTTCTGTGGTACCAGAGCTGTATTCAGAGTGATCGGCTCTCGTAAACACACAAGGTGCTGTTTTTATTTCTTGTTCAAGACTCAATTTGAGGGGAAAAAACAACTTTAAAATTTTTAAACTGACCGTCTTCATTGTAATATAACAGCTCAGCTCTGGCCACCACACAGACATCCCAACATCACGTGGAACCTTTTCTACTAAAGTCTCAGTCCGTCTTTTCTACAAGATTGGTTTCAGCCTCTTGACTTTGTAAACAGAAAACTAGCAAAATGGCTCAATCAGCCTCTCAAACATGCTCAGTTAAAGGACAGATTTACTTTATTTTTGTGATTTTTTGTTTTTGTTTATTTTATTGCCGACTCGTAGAATTTGAGCTCACATTTCTAGAGAACCTTGACTTTATTCCTCATCTCTTGCACTGAAATTTCTCTAGGAAAACATTTTAAAGACAAAAAAATACAACTAAAAATGTTTCTTGAAAAATGTTATGCTATATAAATAAAGCAGAATTAAACATCATATGTAACACACATTCATTAAGATGTTACTGAGCCACTAAAGGGACATTGGTTTAAAAAGAAAACAGTTTCTTGTGAGCACCAAATATTATCTCGTAAGCACCAAATGTGAGCAGCAAATATCATCTCGCTAGCACTGGAAACTCTCGTGAGCACCAGCTGTTATCTTGTGAGCACCGGACATTATTTCGGGAGCACGAGAAATTGTCTCGTGAGCACTGGATGTGAGTACCAGATATTGTCCTGCGATCACTGGAAAATGATCTCGCGAACAATGAAAATTATCTCATGAACACCAGATATTATCTTGTGAGCACCGGATGTGAGAACCAGATAGTATCTAGCGAGCACTGAATATTATTTTACGAACACCAGATATCATCTCACGAGCACTGGAAATTATCTCGTGAGCACTGCATATCATTTCGTGAGCACAGAGGGTTATCTCATGCACACTGGATTTTTTATCTTGTGTGCACTTGATAATATCTCATGATTACCAGACAGTATTTTGTGTGGGATACTATATGAAGAAGAAGAAACAATATTTTGTGAAGCACCTCAAGATAAAAATCTAGAGGTGCTTCACAAAAAAAAAGATAAAAAAATAATAAAAAGTGAGAGGAAAAATGTAGAAATTTTTAGAAAAAATGAATAAAAATGAAAAAGAAAATGGTAATCAATGGATCCAAAAAAAAGAGAGACAACATTGGCAAACACACCAGCATAAAAAGAATCTATTGAGGAAAGAGAGGATGAACATCTGGTGTGCATGAGAATATTTTTTCTTTTACAAATATCCCTTTAGCAGCTCAGTAAGATATCATTTATACATTTCGAAATAAAAAATCAACAGTTATAACCTCCTAGTGTCAGTTTTCTGTAAAATCAGAAACTTTAAATGCAAATTATTTTTGAATCTTTTAAGATTTGTCTTTAGTTTCAGTCTGCTTTTAATGGAAGCTGTACATATGGAGCACATGAGATAAAAATGTGAACCTGTCCTTTAATATACACCTGAGCGTTTGATGGTGGGATTTAGCCTGAATCTATAACTGTATTTGTTTTATCACTGCAGGTAGCATAAAGATAATATAGCACTGTATGTAACAAGGGAAATCTGACTATTTATTTAATTGTGTAGAAGCTGGGATGTAACAGATCAACTGTCCCTTTTTCCCAGCAAAAATGCCTTAATGTAAATATATGCACTGTAAATACATTCTGTTCCATTTTTATTTTGTAAAGAACAGGGCAGAAATAGGAAAAATGTGCCCCGCATCCAAAAATTTTGAGCCTTCTTATTTTTGTTGGTTTTGTCAAAACTATTTTGATGCCATTGTTTTCTATATTGTCCTTCCAACAACTTTTTTGTAGCTTCTATTTTTTTCTTCCATGGTAAACGTTCCAAAGACAAAAGTTGTTTTTCTTCAACTGAGTGAAACTGACGCTAATAAAGTCGATCGACACTTTTACAGATGTGCTGTTGTGGTGAAATTGATGGGAGATGAGATTTCATTTTCTTTGTGTATAACCTGCTCACATGTGGCAATGATGCAAAAATGTGCTACGGTTAGTGGTTTCTCCATGAGGCTTAGATTAAAGCAGAGGCATGCTGTGCAGCTAGTAAGCAAGGTGCCTGAGGGATATTGAAACAAGTCTCGTCAAGGCTTGAATAAAACAAATCACACAGAACAAAACAGATTATCTCTCAAAGTATAAACAAGGTTTCTGTGGAAGCTTAAATCTGGGAATTTTCATAGGATAAGTAAAGAACGAAGTACTGACTTCTACATAAGAAGTCAGTACAAGTACAGAACAAGAAGCAACATGAGGAGAGGCGGTGAGGTCTCATCCAAGACCTGCAAGTAACCTGCAGTACCCTTGCTGATCAACAAACAATAGTCCTTTGATATCCCAGCAAGAGACAATGGACAAGAAAATAAATCTGACCACCACTGAGGGACCTGAGGGGAATCCCACTGCATTGAAATGGACGTTCAAACGCGCTCGCAGCACCATATGTTCCTGGTTTAAGTCATAAATGTGACCCAGGGTCTTCTGTTGTAATCTACCTCAGATGTCTGAAAAGTAGGAGGCAGGAGGGAAGAAGATCGGAACGAAGGGAAATACAGAACAAGCTAAACAAAAAGAGTCTCTTGGGGGACCCAATCAACCGCTTCCGTCCTCCTACATCTCCTCTCCATGTCCTCCTCCGCTCTTTTTAAACTTAATTTCATGTTTCTCTCTTTCTTTGCCTTTTCACACACCGTGTCCAACTTTGCTCCTCACTGGGAAGTGTTACATGAAAGTCCAGGAGCTCTGCTCCGGAGGTCAGAGTGGACATAGTTCTCACAACCTGCTCTCGTCTTCGTTCTTTTCTCCCTTTTTGAAATCATCCACCTTGTTTTCTTCCTCTGGAGTTGAGGCCTTTAGCTTCATTTTAACTCTTGCTTGTTCATTTTTTTTATTGTTTTGCTAATTCTTCAACAAAGAATCAGACACTTTCATGGATTGTTTACAAGTCTGCAATAGAGCAAAAATGATACGGAATGACTGTCTCACGTACATACAGAGCCATGATGATGAGTGAGTGGGAGCTACCGGTTCATGTTTTTGGATCAACTAAATTAATGTCACACATCTGGAAGAAGGCTTCTGCGCTCCACCCTCTGCTGTGCTGCGTTGGTGTGATTCCCAGTTTCCCTTTTTTCTGCGTGTGTTTGTGTGTGTGCATGTTGGTATAAAGTTTCCAGTGCACCTCTCATGAAACAGACCACCCACTCAGAAGACCAATAGAGTGGCCACTGGGAGACCAGATAGACACAGAAACACACTCGCATGCAGCTTCATCCAAAGTCAACTCCTCTCAATCGTCTCAGAATAGAACATGTTGTTATCAGAGATCGGAGAGATAGCACAGCAGCTGACACGCTGACTTAAAGGTAAAGATAACATCTAAAACGGAGGGAGGTGGAGTGGAGGTTCATCGCAAGATGTTAGTTTCAGTTTAAGAAAATGTTTCCTCAGGTGAACTGATTGGTGGTTGGAAAATGTTAAAAGGCTTAAAATCAAACATCTGAGCCTCACTGTTGATGGTCAATACAAAAAGGACTAATGACAATAAAACATGACATCAACTAGACTTGTAATGAAACTCTTGCGTCATCTGCAAATGTGAAAAACACGAGAATCAAACTGGGGAACATTCAGCTATTGCACTGCAGGAGTCAGATGGTTTGGATCAAATCAGGATCTTTCAACCCAGGTTTGTCTATTTATGATGTAAGGTGGGTTTCTAAAGATAAACTGACCCAAAGCTTGTGACCATAGGTGAGTGCTGGAACGTATATCGTTCCAATCAGCTCAGCTCTCTCTTCACCACGGCAGACCGATACGCCTGCATCAGTGCAGATGCAGCACCAATCCGCCTATCAATCAAAATTTTCCCTCACTTGCGAACAAGACAGAGATACTTAAACTCCTCAATTTTGGGCAGGACCTCCCTGTCCTGGAGAAGGCATTCTACCCTTTTCTGACTCAAGACCATGGTCTCACATTTAGAGGAGCTGATTCTCATCCCAGCCGCTTCAACCCGCTCCAGCAAAAACCTGAGATGTGACAATTACTTCAACCAAGCTTAAAGTTCTCCTTTTCCTCTATTGAGTTGGACGGTGTTCTTCTCCTCTAGCTGACCACTGCATTTCCACAGAACAAAACACTCCATGGCTAATGCTTTAGAAATCATACATTTGAATTGTTTGTATAGACAAATAGTTACTGAGCAACGTGGAAGACCCCTGGGTTAGCCAAAAGAATGCTGTTCTAAAGATCATTGCTGTCATTTTAGAGGAGCAGACGGCCTTAGGATCTGAACGTAAGCAGCCTGCATCGTGCCTCGCTGTCATTGATGTTGTCCTTGTCAATTTGTCGCTTCATTCAACATTCGCTTCAATTAAATGCAAAATGATACCAGATTGTTCAAGATTTTGTTGACTTGTTAGACAGTAAAGTACATGTATGACCTCATCTTTTAAAGCATCTTTCAGCCAAATTCTGTTTTAACTGTAACTCCATTAAACAGCTGAGGTTGGCACCGGTCTGAATGCACCACTTTTTGCTTCGTTCGACTCATCTTCGTCCTATCATTGTCCATATCATACAGGAAAAAATGAGATGGTACAGTAACTAAACTGCATCTTGGCGTAGCTAACTGAGTGTTGTAATGTAATCATCTGCATTTCTGAAATGAAATATTTGAACGCAGCACAGTCCTAAAAATGGTTCAGCTGGTGCTTTTAAGGGTAATGTTTTTATCCCACATAGTTTTTATCCATTGAGTTCCTTGGTTTGCTTTTTTTTTCTCATCTCCATTTTGTTTGAAACATAAACATAAGTCTAGTATCAGTTGTCAGGGAGTTACAACAACACCCATGATGACTAACGAGTCCGAGATGACAACTTCTAGAAACTATAAACCAGCATGATAGTCACAGACCAACACAGTTCCTGGTAAATGACCATTTGGGTGAAAATTCTGGTAATAATTTATCCATTTAGTCATAAATCTTCAGTGATAACATTGAATCGCTATATGGTACATTTACACATAATCCCCTCTTGCATGTGAAATGAACTCAAAGGACAAAGCCGTCAGGTTTTCTTCCATATCAGTGAAATATCTTTGCGCCTGCGGCGACTCCCTGAACAGGCCCTCAGAGCATACAACAAAAACCTTTTGCTTTCACACTTGATGTGTGGAGAGAAAGGCGTCGCTTTGAGTCCTTATCGTGATTCATAGAAAAATAAAAATGCCTGCATGTTCCTTAGCTTCCTTACACACACTCCTAACAGCAGTTGATCGACCTGAACAACTCCTTGACCAAACATCTTATGCCCCCTGCCCCAATATCTTTTGGGTTTCATAGATAAAATGAACTGGAACAAATGTGATCACTGGTTATTTAGTCACTCTTTTATAAATAGCAGCTCAATTATTCAATTCAAGCTTTTTAATTTGTCTTCAGTTCACCATTTCTATTTCCTCTGAAGGTTTTATTTTTCATATTTGCTCTGTTTAGTTGATAAATCAGTGCACTTATTTGCTTGCAGGATAATAATCTCAAACACAGAGAGCAAATCTGTACTAGATTATCCATTAATGGTGTAGCAATGGCCCAAATTATGGACCTCTACCTCGTTTAACTGCTGCAATAAAACATTAAAACACTGCAAATAAATCCGAACAATGCTGAAAAACTGAAAAAACTTCATATTAAAAGAAGTTTTTGATCAGACTGATAAACTGGTTGCTTTTATAAATGGTTCTTTAAGCAGTGAAATTGTGTTTTATAAATGTAAAATATTTAAATGAGCATTATGAGCGAATGAAATGCATCAGTTTTGTTAGACTGGACAAAGTCTGATGAGAATAAACATTTCAGACAGAAACCAACCTCTATCCCCATGTTTGTGCATACAATTGTCTTGATTTAAAAGCTCTAAAACTTCAGACTGACCAGGGCCTTTTTTTCCTCACATGTGGTGTGTGATTATTCAGGAACATGTGATAGCATAATGCAGTGTGCAAAGCTTCAAGAATGCAGGTGGGTGTAAGAGAAATGAGATAGAATAGCGAGTCAGTGTTTTGTCACTACTGACAGACTAATCATGTGCATTTTTAACACTTGGTGTTAAAATCCCATTTCTTATTTCAATTCAATTCAATTCAAGTTTAGTTATATAGCACCAAATCACGACAAGAGGCGTCTCAAGGCACTTCACATAATAAACATTCCAATACAGGTCAATCCATTAAGCCAATCAGAAAAAAGTTTCCTATATAAGGAACCCAGCAAATTGCATTGAGTCACTGACTAGTGTCAGTGACTTTACAGGAATCCTCATACTAAGCAAGCGTGCAGTGACAGTGGGGAGGAAAACTCCCTTTTAACAGGAAGAAACCTTCAGAGGATCCTGGCTCAGTATAACCAGCCAACTGCCACGACTCACTGGGGATCAAGAAGACAGAGCAGACACACACACACACACACACTAGGGGTTGTATGAACTAGTCGACTAGTCAACTTCACAGCTCTGTAGTGACTTTTTATGCCTGTCATCGACTAGTCGCTGTCACGTGATAATGACTGACAAGATGCAGTCCTCCAGCAGGTGACGAGCCCCTGCGTCGGGAGGCGGAGGCGACGCGCTGTGCCAGAGCGTCGGTACTGACACCGGCGGTAAAACGGACATTTAACCAAACTGTGACGTTTTCCCTCTTGCAATTTTTCCTTCCCCTCACCCCCATCCTAATCTTAACCAGTTTGCGCATGCAAAGCTCTGATCGTTGACGCGTTCCAGACATCTGCGTCCTGAGCACCGCCAAATCAGGTGTCACCACCTCAAAAACAAATTAAACATGCGATCGTTCATGTCGGCTCATTTCCTTTTATGTTTTCTGTCTGTTATTTGTGCCTGATGCGTTTCGCTGCTGCGGAGTGAGGAGCATCACCTGTTTTGTCCTCCGGTGACGCACCCCCAAAATTCCACTATCTCCGCTCTGGCACGAACTCCGCAGCAAAAACGGTCCCGTTGTATTCGGCCGGCTAGCAGCGGCACTCCGCTGTTTTAGTGGTCGGTAGATCTTTTAGAACAGCAGTTCAAAGGTAACTCATAAGGTGAATATATATGAACACAGGTAGCAGTTTTTCTTTAGGATTGAGAGGAGATGCAGGAAGATAATAAACAGGCAGGACAGAAAAATAGTCAAATAAAAACAAGTTAGTTTTTGTACTTGGTGGTTGCAACAAACAGACACCATTGAAGGTAATCAGAAGTGAGGAACAGAAAATGAAATAATTATTTTAATGTTTAGAGCAGCAGGAACTCAGAGGCTGCAGGCGCATCAGTGAGTTTGCGGCCGCTGTGCAGGAGGAGGGGGGAGAGGACTGAAGCAGAAACTACCGTTGTTAAAAGAGATGTGTCAACTTAGAAAATGTGGGCGCAATTTTAATTATCAAAAACTCCAGCGAACCTACCGACCCCCCCCCACCCCCCACCCCCCCCCCACCCCCCCCACCCCGTGCCGCTTCAGGTGTATGACGTCATCAACGACTAGTCGAAGTCGACTCGATTTTCACTACTTGACTGTCGACTTTTTAAAAAATTAAGTCATGGAACCCCTAACACACACACACACACACACACACACACACACACACACACACACACACACACACACACACACACACACACACTCACACACACACACAAGTAATGTTTCTATGGTTACATTGTGATTTCTTATTAAATATTCTATTTGGTGAGAGATAAACTTTATTGTATTTATCCTAGTGAATCTATATTTAAACAGGTAAACTAGTAGTAGCACATTCAATGTCAAGGAAAATAAAGTGTTATTATCAGGAGAGTGAGAGTGATTAAATGGTTAGCAGCAGTGTGCTAGACGATGGCCCCCTCCATGAGGCTACCACAGCTCAGCAGATCATTGTAGCTTCTTCTGGGGAGAAAAACACTTATAGAAAAAATAAAGTTAACAGTTGAAATTGCAGGAAATAATACAGTTAAAGAGCAGATTGTAGAAGAAAGTAGTAGAGTGTGGAAAGTGGTCAATGTGTCCTCCAGCAGTCTAAGCCTAGCAACATAACTATAGAGATAACTCTGGATAACCTTGCCTTTTAGATGAAGGCATGTTGTAGGCAGGGCAAGGGAGAGTCGTCTTTACCGACTGTATACTCCACTTCTCTCTACTCCCCCACTTGTCCAGATCTAGGCTAACATCAGATTTTAACCATAGGCCCTATCAAATAAAAATGTTTTAAGCCTAGTCTTAAAATTAGACAAGGTGTCTGCCTCACGGACTAAAGCTGGTAGTTGGTTCCACAAGAGAGGAGTCTGATAACTAAAAGATCTGCCTCCCATCCTATTTTTAGATATTCTGGGAACCACCAGTAAACCTGCAGTCTGAGAGCGAAGTGCTCGGTTAGGAACATATGGAACAATCAGGTCACTGATGTATGATGGAGTTTGACTGTTAAGAGCTTTATATGTGAGAAGGAGGATCTTAAAATCTATTCTGAATTTAACAGGCAGCCAAAGTAGGGAAATTAAGACAGGAGAGATATGATCTCTCTTTTTAATTCTCATCAGAACTCTAGCTGCAGCATTTTGGACAAGCTGAATACTTTTAACTACATTCTGTGGACTTCCTGAGAGCAATGAATTACAGTAATCCAGTCTTGATGTAATACATGCATGAACTAGTTTTTCAGCATCACTCCTGGAAAGGATGCATCTAATCTTAGCAATATTCCGAAGGTGGAAAAAGGAAATCCTACAAACCTTTTTAACGTGGGATTTGAATGACATGTCCTGGTCAAAGATCACACCAAGGTTCCTTACTTTGTTCTCGGAGACTAATTTAATGCCATTCAGGTCAGGTGATTGACTAAACAATTTCCTTTTCTGAATTTCAGGTCCATAGATGAAAACATCAGTCTTGTCTTGATTTAAAAGCAAAAAGTTTTGTGTCATCCAATTTTTTATGTCTTGCCTGTAGTCTAACTAACCGATCAGGTTCATCAGGGTTAATGGATGGGTTAATGACCTGCACTTGTAAAGCGCCTCTCAGAGTAAGGACTCCAAAGCACTTTACACTAAAGTGTATCATTCATTCATTCACACATTCATACACTGGTGGAGATGAGAGGCGAGGCTGCCGAGCACAGGCGCCACCGGACCCTCCGACCACCACCAGCAGGCAAGGTGGGTTAAGTGTCTTGCCCAAGGACACAACAGCAGAATTCTCTGTCCGGAGCCAGGATCGAACCTGCAACCTTCCGATTACTGGACAACCCGCTCAACCTGTTGAGCTACTGCTGCCCCATAACTGAGTATCGTCAGTGTAAAAGTGGAAGTTAATCCCATGCTGCCTAATGATTTTACCAATTGGGAGCATATACATAGTAAAAAGAATTGGTCTAAACACTGAACCCTGTGGTACTCCACAAGTAACCCTGGGGTATGAAGAAGATTTGTCATGTACGTTTACAAAATGATATCTATCAGACAGGCAGGATTTAAACCAGCCTAGCACTGTTCCTTTGATCCCTACAACATGTTCAAGCCTTTCTAAAAGAACATTGTGATCAACTGTGTCAAAAGCAGCACTGAGATCTAACAAGACTAGAACAGACACAAGATTCTTATCTGAGGCCATAAGAATATCATTTGTAACTCTCACTAATGCAGTTTCAGTGCTGTGATACTCTCTAAAACCAGACTGAAATTCCTCAAACAGATCATTAGTGTTTAAATGCTCACATACTTGGATGGCCACTATTTTTTCAAGGACTTTGGATAAATTGGAAGGTTAGATATTGGTCTACATTTTCAGCTTCCAAGAATTGTGTACAGATCCTTGCAATATGGGGCCATGCATTATCTTGCTGAAACATGAGGTGATGTTCATGGATGTACGGCCCAACAATGGGCCTCAGGATCTCATCACGGTATCTCTGTGCATTCAAAATGCCATCAATAAAATGCACCTGTGTTCTTCGTCCATAACAGATGCCTGCCCATACCATGACCTCACCACCACCATGGGCCACTCAATCCACAACATTGACATCAGCAAAGCGCTCACCCACACGACACCACACACTCTGTCTGCCATCTGCCCTGAACAATGCAAACTGAGATTCATCCATGAAGAGAACACCTCTCCAATGTGCCAGACGCCATCGAATGTGAGCATTTGCCCACTCAAGTCTGTTACGGCAACGAGCTGAAGTCAGGTCAAGACCCCGATGAGGGCGACGAGCATGCAGTTGAGCTTCCCTGAGACGGTTTCTGACAGTTTGTGCAGAAATAGTTTGGTTATGCAAACCGATTGTTTCAGCAGCTGTCTGAGTGGCTGGTCTCAGACGATCTTGGAGGTGAACCTGCTGGATGTGGAGGTCCTGGGCTGGTGTGGTTACACGTCGTCTGCGGTTGTGAGGCTGGTTGGATGTACTGCCATATTCTCTTAAACGCCTTTGGAGATGGCTTATGGTGGAGAAATGAACATTCAATGCACAAGCAACAAATCTGGTTGACATTCCTGCTGTCAGCACACCAATTGCACGCTACCTCAATGCTTGTGGCATCTGTGGCATTTTGCTGTGAGACAAAACTGCACATTCCAGGGTAGCCTTTTATTGTGGGCAGTATAAGGTACACCTGTGCACTACTCATGATGTTGGATCAGCATCTTGATGTGGCACACCTGTGAGGTGGGATGGATTATCTCAGCAAAGCACAGGTGCTCTCTTTCACACATTTAGACTGATTTGTGAACAATGTTTAAGAGAAATTGTAATATTGTGTATCTGGAATGAATTTTAGATCTTTAAGTCCATCTCATGAAAAATTGGAGCAGAAACAAAGGTGTTGCGTTTATATTTTTGTTGAGTATAATTAGAAGGAGTCGACTCATTTAAACTAGCCAGGATTCTGTGAGAGAAAGCAAAGAAATCTGATTATCACAAATCAAGTCATTAACTAACAAAGTCTTGGAAAAATTAGACCTAATGTTCAATAACCCACATTTACTTTGTTTTTTGCTCAGATGATTTTGTTCTAATATTTATGAGTTTTCCAGTATTTGCTTTATTAAGCCTGATATGTAATCTGTGTGGTTTTGGCCATGGGCAGGACACTGTCTCAATGGGGTAGTGGGTGGGTAACAGTACAGAAGCTGCAGAGGGGTGTGTTAAACTACGACTCTGCTTCCTGGTCTGGACCCTGGGTTGTCATGGAGGACTAATAAAATTGGCCATGTTCCTAGAAAGAAGAGCTGCTCCATCCAAAGAGGGATGGATGCCGTCTCTTTGCATCAGACCAGGTTTTCCCCAAAAAGTTTTCCAATTATCAATGTAGCCCATGTTGTTTTCAGGACACCACCTAGACAACCAGCGGTTGAAGGACAGCATGTGGCTAAACATGTCGTCACTGGTCCGATCAGGCAGGGGGCCAGAGAAAATTGCGGAGCTGGGCCTCCAATTCCGACACCCTCGCCTCCAAAGCTACAAAAATGCTACATTTATTACACATACCATTATCACTAAAGGAGGCAGAGGAGTAACTAAACATCTGACACAGAGAGCAAGAGATAGGAGACGGAGAAGCAGAGACAGAAGTAGCCGTAGCTGTGCTAGGCTAAGCTAACTGGGCGAGCAACTCGTTCAACACCAAATAAACTGCGTGCGAACTCAAATGGTTCCCTAAAAGGTAGGTGGAACAACAGAAAATATGTGTTTTAGCGTGCTTATGTGCTACAATAACTCAGAGATATCCTAGTACAGAGAAATTTTATTAATTTTAGTGGGTCACAATCACCGAACAGCTACACGTAGTGCAAGACTGAAAACAGGAAACGCTTTACTGCAGGTACTGCCACCTACAGCACTTTTTTGTTCCTTAACAAATCTCCAAGTTGTGTCATAACAAAACACATAAATACCTTTTCAACAGTTTAGTTCTAAGAGTTTAAAAAATACTTTTCTTTCATTTGAGACAAACTTAGAATTTTTGCATTTTCAACTAAGCTGTTTTTTTTTTCAAAACTATGTTGTTCTGTAAACTGTATAAATGTATTGAGATAAAAAACATATTGGAGAACATATGGGTCCTCAGATCTGTAAAGAAAATCTCATGCATACACGCACGTAGGCAAACCCACCCACATGCTCGTGCACAAACACACACAAAATGCTTTAATATTTAAAAAAAACTTGTGCAAATGGAAGGACTTTGTCTCTAACATGAATTCAGTTCTCAGACTGCAAAAATGGATTCTCATGAAAGTAAAAAGCTTTGTTTTTAGATATTTTATCTTATTTTTAGCCTAAAAATACAAATATGTTCATATCTACAAAAACAACACCAGTTGAAAAGAAAGTAAAAATTTGGCCAAAAATTTTCTTGTTATGAAAATGTTTTCATGTTATTTTGTAATGTCATCATTACTAAAATTAGCAAAAAATATATCTAACATTAGATTTTTTTGTGCTAGTTTAATGAGTTATCTGAGAACTAAAATAAATCCCACAATAAAAGTTTATTTATTTATTATTTTTATTTCATGAGAACCTCATTGGCCCAAGGCTGTGTTTGGTACTAAACGCACTATAAATTATTATCGTGTTCTTTTCAGCAAAAATTGTTACTGATGTATATCCTCATGCAGTTGTTGCAGTGATATTTTGGTTCTGTTGTATTTTTGTGTTTGTCCTTTTTTTCTCTTTTGCTGCAGGTCTAGAGGCGGATTCTTCTATATCCTTTATTGTTTATTTTTATGAACTTTTTTCCCCCAACTCTTCCTTTCCTTTCCCTGCTTACTCTTTCATTTCTGTCTCCATGTCCCGTGGGCTTTAAACAACCAAAAATATTTCCAGGAAAGTTTTGGTGTCAGACGAGCTATTATAACTGAAGCTACTGCTCCACCTGTGAGAGTAAATCTGTAAGACTTGTCTTTGGCACTCAGACATCCATTCTGCATTCCCTTTGATCAGACTTCTTTATACAAGGATGTCTGATAGTTTCCTGTGAGCTTGAATCATTCTCAGCTCTACTAACTTGTTTTGTACACTAAAAATTGAAATGTCAAATTCACTTCAGTCAGCTGGGTCCAGTAAATCTATTTGTGTAAAAGTAATTAGGAACACACCTTTACTTTTAACATAAAAGTTTATGATGATGTATTTTTCATTTAACCATCTGGAGGCAGGCGTTGCAGATTTGCAACGTTAAAACCTACCTACCTGGTTACTCCATATACGTATTTCATGAGCATTTTTTAACTCAGAAGTACCCCTGAAGGACTTAGTTGTTCATTCTTTTATCAAAACTTATTTTGAGCCTGAGAGGGTTAAGCAGGTTTAGTGGAACCAACTGACATAACTTGGTTAAGTTAATTCAAGATAGTATTTCTTATAGTGCTGGACTGTAGATCCACAGAGAAATTTATGATAACAGTATTGAAGTTCTAGGAGGGTAGAGCCATTTTTGATTAAAAGTGTGTTCAACCCATCATATGAAACCTTAGATTTCAAATGTTAAAAATGTCACAACAGACTTTTTTGATGCTCACCATGACTTCCTTTTTTCATTGTCTAGCTCTTCTTTCCTACGAAGGTCTGTCTAGATTTCCTTGGCAAGTACTGACCCCTGAGTTCAAAACCCACTGATCTCTGTTGTTTGTGCTCAATCGGTTCACTCTACAGAACCCACTTCCATCTTACAAGTTTACTGATAAAATCATCACATAGAATACTCTGCAATGTAATCAGTCATCACACATACCTTGCCTGCCTAGACTGAATTCCTGACAGTCTTCATTAGGTTCAGTGATGACAGCTATGGTGTTATAACAACAGAGATGGCAGCAGTGTTATCTGAACAGAAAATAAAGACATGTTAACTAGGGGTGGGCTGTTACTGGTGTTAACGTGTTGCATCAATGCCAGACTCTTACCGCATGATAAAAAAAAGTTGGGTTGGGATCTGGGTCTATACTAAATAAGCTACATTGGTATTCTAGCGTTGATGTATACGCTGTCTCGTTTTCTGTAATATAAAATCTTGAATTTGCCTTTTGTAGAAGTGAAATAAAAATCTGATCATTGCACAAATCATTTGGCAAATATGTTCAGTGGAAATATGTAGATTCATTGCGGAGGGAAGGGGGGGTTAACCCAGAACATGCATATATACACACGTTTATACATTTGATACAATTCACCTTCAAAACTCAGTCCCATATCCAGGGCCGTATCGGCATTTTGGGGGACGAGGCAATAGTAGTAATAGGTGTAATGTGCCACCTGGCTTGGGAAACCTATTCTCAAAGACTTCCATTTAGTCATTATATAGGTAGCACACGTACAGTATCATGAATACCGTTGTCAGAGTTCAAATTAGTCATTTTAATCTAGAATAATCTAGATTAATTCCAAGATTACAGTGAGATTAATCTAGATTGAAAAAATGATCTATGCTCACCCCTAATATTAACAGGTAATTATAGTTAATTAATTACTTTGAAAGCAAACCCAAAAAAAATACATTACAGACAGATTTTTTAAAATAAAGGATAAATTGCCCCAAAACACACACAAAAAAAAACCAATATTAATCATTTTCAAGGGTATAGTGATTGCAGAATAACTCTTCCTCCTTCTTTTTCAAGTAACTGACAAGTTCTCCCAAATAGCTTTGAGACAATGAGAAACTATTTTCTTGATTGTGCCTCTCAGAACAAAACTGTTCTGTTTTACTTTCACGCAAAACCACTGATGGGATACGTTGTACTTTGATGTTAAATACTTTAAACCAATATTAATGACGAGAATGTGTCGCAATGATTGTTTCTCACAAAATCAGATCTCATTAGCACCACAAATTCGCATGCATGTTTGAGACCAAGCAGAATGCATCTCAGATGGTTGCAGAGACAAAAACCGGGGGGGGGGGGGGGGGGGGGGGGGGGGGAGAGTTTGGTGAGGCAACTGAAGTAGACTTCCGTATGGCTTTGAGGGGATTCTGTTCTACCATCTGGCATCTCATGAAGGGAAAGCGGTGCTCTACCAACACTATTTATAATGATGATGGTGTGCCGCTGACGTCCACTTTGGACATTGTGGATGAGTGGGTGATGTGCATTGAAGACCTCCTCAGTCTTACTGGCACAGTATGGAAGTGAAGTCTTGGTACTTTGAATCAGGCTCCTTAATCTCTAGTGCAGAGTTCATCAAAGCTCCTCAATGACAAGGCCTTAGAGGCAGATGAAATCCATCCAAAGTTTATAGGGTTCTAGATGCTGTGGGACTGTGTAGGCTGACGCGGCTCTGCGATATTGTGTGGACATTAGGGGCAGTTCCACTGGATTGGCAGACGGTGGTCCCCCTATTTAAAAACAGGATTACACTCCTGAGTCTTCCTGGCAAGGTCTATTCAGGGGTTCTAGGAGAGTCAGTCGTATAGTTGTACCTTGGATTCAGTAAGTGCAATGTGGTTTTCGTCCTGGCCACTCTATGACCTTAGGGCCGTGATATACTTGCTGTTTAACCTCACATTGGTGCAAGCAGTGGGCTGCGTCTTTGTTCACATACTTGCTGCTACACGGCAATGGACTGTATGTAGTACTGGAGTGATCCACTAGGGGGCACACCAGAGAACTCTGACTGGACAGAGAGCCGGGTTTGTGGAAACAACCAAAACAAACATGGCGTCAACAAAAAAGCTCACTAACTAACTCACGACAGAAACTAAGGCAACATTGGTATCGTAGATGGTGTGAAAGACCTCTAAACCAGAGACGGAGTAACCATGGTGAATGTGTCCCACTCTTTTGTCAACTCCACCCACTGGTTACTCATATATTGCAACATCCGGATGTGTCGCATTAATTTTGGGGGGTGTGCACAAACGATACTTTCACCATTGTCTTGAATTTAAAAAAAGGGTAGAATTCCTTCTCCAGGTTAGGGACACAGTCCTGCCTCAGGTGGAGGTGTTTAAGTATCTTGGGGTCTTGTTCACAAATGAGGAAAAGATGGAGTTGGAGATCTATAGGCGAATTGGTGCTGCGTCTATAGTACTGCGAGAGTTGTACCAAACTGTCTTGGTTAAGAGAGAGCTGGGCTGGAAGGCAAAGCTCTGGATTCACTGGTTGACCCACGTTCAAACCCTCACCTATGGTCACGCTGTGTGTAGTGACTGAAAAAAATGAGAATGCGGATATAAGCAACCAAATTGAGATTTCTCCACAGGATGTCCTGGGTCTCCCTTAGAGATAGGGTGAGAAGCTCAGCCATCCAGAAGGGGCTTGGAGTAGATCTGCTGCTCGTCCCAGAGCCAGTTGAGAAGGCTTGGGCATCTGGATAGGATGCCTCCTGGACTCCTCCCTGGTGAGGGATGAGGAGACCTAAAGGAAGACAGAGAACCCGCAAGAGGGTCTATGTTTCTCTGCTGGCCAGGGAATGCTTTGGGATTCCCAAGGAGAAGCTGACCCAGGTGGCTGGGGAGAAGGTATCGGGCCCCTCTGCTTAGGCTGCTGCCTTCACGACCAGACTCCGGATATGTGGAGGACAGTGAATGGCTGGGTGGCTGGATGGATGGATTTCATGCATACTAAATTTCAGCAATGAATATTTTGATTTGTATGTTAAATCTAAATTATTTCTAGATATTTAAAAAAAATTTAATTTGTCAGAACTTTACAGTTTCAGATCTATAACTTCAAACCATCTCCACCTGTTTTGAAACATATTTGTGCACAAATTATTAACAGAACCAGCTTTATAATCCCAAACATATTTTTTAAAACAGCAATAAATTATATATAAATCTTTGTTTCTCTAGTTATTGTCCATGTTTTGGATGTCAGGGCACAACTATTTCTAAAAGAAACTGAAATAAATATTCTGAAGACTTACTGAAGACATTTCAACAAGCAGAAATCAAAATGATTGACATGGGAAGTTTGGCGTCATGAAAGCCACGCACACAGACATGTAGCCTCTTGCAGCTAAAGGATAAACCCATAATTCTCTATGGAAAAGGACGTTACATAATAAAAAGATGTACTTGTGGCTTGTTCTAACCTGTCTGACCAGATATTATCCTGTCTGCATAATCCTAATGTGCGTGTGTGTTAATGCTAGACATGTCAAGCAGGTTGTAAAGTCCCGAAGAAAGAACTTTCCTTCTGATTTGTTAAAAATCATCCCATTATGTGATAAAGGCCTGAGTAATGGCTGAATCCCCATGCTACAGCCAAAATATCCCTTACCACCTACACGCACACACGCACACACACACACACACACACACACACACACACACACACACACACACACACACACACACACACACACACACACACAGATGGATGTTAAGAATCTCCCGTCCCTTACCTCTCAGCCCACTCCTTCCCCTCATTTTTTCCCTTCTTTCCTCTTGGCAGCTGTGCGTTATTTGAAGTATTTTTCTATGAAACCTGGTATTCATAACTGCCGGTCATGATTCTACCCTGGAGTCCTACTAACTTCATAATGGTTTCATCTGTATGGTCCTGACCCTGTTCTGTTGTTCAAATTTGACCTGAGTGGGAGAGAAGACGCTCTCTGGGCTAGTGCGCGCGCACACACACAAAAGCACACACTACAGCTGTGAGCCATTGTTGCGATGAGGAAACATTCATCCATCCATCCATCCTTTCATCTATCTTTCCATCAAGGTTCCTAAACTAGCTAAATGAAAGGATGATGAGTCATAGGGGAGCAACCAGGAAACATGACATCTAAGTGGTAAAGCCCTTTACACACACACACACACACACACACACACACACACACACACACACACACACACACACACACACACACACACACACACACACACACACACGTTCATGCCACGTGACTGGAAAAGCACTACACACTTCTGAGAGTTTCTTCACACTTTTGTGCAAAGAACAAGTTATTAGCCATCATAATTAGCCAGGTGTCAAAGTTCCACCACCTGAGCGAGCTTGTTAGTGAAACCATATTCCACGTCCCAACAGCCGGCTGACATTTCTCAAACAACTTTTCTTCCAGGCATTGCTGTGCTGCAACAGGGCTGTAGCCAGGGTGAAAACACACCTTTGTTAGTTGTTGTTCAGGATCAGCCTTCTTTTTTTTTCTTTTTTTTTTTTTTTTTACCAACCAATGTGTAACCAACAAACCAAATAAAAATGCTGATCAAAGTTTTATCCTGTTTTTCTGAGTTGGAGCTATCACTGAGCATCTTTCCATGGGTGACGCTTCATGACACGACACCAAGCTCCAGAGGCAAGATATCAAAGGGAAACCTTTAAAATGATTATTAGGCAACTATTTACACCATAACGGCAGTACAGATGTGTGTGTGTGTGTGTGAGTGTGTGTGTGTGTGTGTGTGTGTGTGTGTGTGTGTGTGTGTGTGTGTGTGTGTGTGTGTGTGTGTGTGTGTGTGTGTGTGTGTGTGTGTGTGTGTGTGTGTGTGTGTGTGTGTGTGTGTGTGTGTGTGTGTGTGTGTGTGGGGTTAAGAGCTTGATTGCAAGTGTGTCATAACTTTGCACACATAGGGTGGGTGGAGACTCCAGACATTGTGGAGACAGAGGTTATAAACTTGGCAAAGTGTTTTCTCACGATGCACAATTATGAGTTCTCTTTGATATGTCAGATGAGTAATGTCCCATTGTTAGAACGTAGATAAGTGTGATAAGTGATATGTGCCTGTTTGCAAATGTGGAAAACTGCAAACGCAAAAAATAATTCTGTGAATAATTTAAATATTTCTACCAATTTTACTTTCAAATTTTAAACCTAGGCTTCATTTTGTGTAGATAGAGTTTCATTTATCTATGTGAGCATACATTACAGAGCTCAAACAAGAGCAAATCTGCTAAACTTTGACGTTGTGTGAAAAATGTGTAAATTTTCCTATTCATCCACTATAAAATTGTCCATTTCTGATAAATCCACACTTTGTATTGAATCAGTAGGGCACAGAAGGGGATTTAGCTCTTGTTTAATTTAAAAACAAAATAAAACTAACTTCACATTTTTTTTACAAATTGTTTTAAACGAGGAAAAAGAAGAGTCTTTTGATTCTCAGCCATCCTTTTAAACCTAAATTAGCCCCCGAAGAGACGTAGAAGCAAACCAGAAAAACAGGCAAACTAGCTCAACTCTAAATTCTAAGAAACAAAGCAAACCCATTTAAAACCCGTGACTTCAAAAAGAAAGCAGTGGAGGAAACAGTACAAGGAATGAAGAGAAACGGGAGGTTTAAATGGTGCTGAAGGCCAGCCAACAGGTGTACTTATTGACATCAGGGAACAGGTGAGAGGCAAAAGTCAAACAGTTAACCCAAGCTGTGGATCAGAAACAGATAAGAGATAATTTAAAATGCCTTTTCTTTCTTGAACATACAGACAGCAAATAAATGTTTTGACACTTCTCACTCCAAAATCCAATAATGACTGTGCCTCTATGATTATGAATTATAAAAATGTTTTCCCTAAATTGTCAATAATGTAACTTTGAGATGGACGGCAACATTTTATATATCTATAAAAAAATCTGTCTTATGTTTTCTCAAGCTGATGACATGCTTTCTTGAAAAGCAAGCTTTGTTTTCTAGTGAAAACGAGTATTTGTTGTGTTTTCTTTGTTCAGCTTTACTGTCACGACACCGTGTTAACATCTATAACAGCTGAGTCGAGCCAGGTGTGTGTCAGTCTGTTGGCCGAATCTTCCTTTAGATGACATTTGAACTTGGAGTTTTTTATCCTGTACTGAAAAAAAATTGTATTGAGATTTACAATTCTTTTCATTTTAATCAGAAAATAAACTTCTGTGTTGTAATAATAAAATGCACATACCCTGTATTTCATTTTTTTTAGATAATGATGTAATCTTATGGAAAATAAATGTTTTAGCTTCTCAGTTTTCATACTTCATAACACATGTTGACATGTTTTCCAAAAAATTTGAAAGAAAAATATATTATTAGCTAATCTAACTGATAGTTTTACATCAGTTATTTAGAGTTTCAGGATATTAGTAAAAGTTTTGAAGATTGTTTGAACCTCATGAGGCTTTCAGGTGTGTTCACCTTCTTCTCATTATTAAGGGACCTGCTGCTGCCCCAAGCAGAGCCCTTATTGTTATTCACCAGAGGATTTTTGTTTTGTTAATAGCAAGTGCAAACTAGCCCGGAAGAAAGAAGACTGAGACCACTACAATTTGAACCAGTGCTGGAAGCCATTCATTATTCTCCTCCTCCAATACACTTTGAAGTCACCAGGGAGCGCACTAGACTAGAGTGTAGATACAGCCACTACCATAACATCCCATTTCTGAGAACAAGAACAATACTGTAAAATTCAAGCTTCTGTAACTATTGCCTGTTAACATGATGTCCAGTTGTAATAAACCTTTCCTATTAAATTTGTTTTTTTTTTACTCTCACTTCAAATTGGCATTTATTTGAACATGAATCATGAACTGCCTATGAAGGTGGGGTAGACTACCCATTCCTTCAGCTTAGTGAGAGGAGTATTCTACCCCGGGCTGGTCACCCAGGTGTTCGAGCATACCTTCTACCTAACAACAAAGTCCGGTACCTTGGAAAATATTTCTCTCTGGTTGGCTACCACTCCTCTGCTGGCTGGTTAGTTGGAGATGTAGAGCGTCTAGACATAGCAGGTGAACCATGGTTTAGGGTTGACCTTGGGCAGAATAAGGCCAGAGTCATCTTCAGGGTCAGCCTTAGACCCCTTTAGTGTAACCAGATGAATTCTGTTCCGTTCCAGGACTCCACTGGGCGACTGGACCAGATAAGAAGGTGGTGTGTCTGCTTTGGCCATAAAAATCCCACTTTCTCTCAGATCTGTAATCCAAACCTGGCCCCTTGGATGAAGACGTGAAAGATTACGTGTTTGGTGTCTGTCATTGAACCACCTCCCCTGTTTCTCTTTCTTTTCCCTCCCTTTCAAAGACTCAATATCAGCCCACCTCGGTCCGAGGCACGATGGGAGGATGGGCACAGTCATCCAAATTTTCTTCCCATCAGGAGCTCGGCAAGGCTGTGACCATTGGCGAGTGGTGGGGTCCTGTATGCCATGAGTGCAAGGTAGAGATCACTCTCTTTCTGCAGGAGAATTTAAACCATTCTTACAGCTCATTTTGCCTCTCCGTTGCTCTGGGGAATTCTTGGACTAGAGGTGGTACAGATGAAGCACTACTCTGAAGCAAACGTCCGGAAGAACTATGATGACAACTGTGGTCCATTGTCATTCTGGACTTCCACTGGAAAGCCATGTCTTGCGAATATGGCCTTCATATGTTCAACCACTGCGAGATAAATAGTGTATGTGAGCTTGGCTACTTCTATAAACCTGCTGAAATAGTCCACCACCAGAAGGTATTGGCTGTCATTCCAGTAGAATAGATCAGGACCCACCAACTCCCATGGACATGTATAGAAATCTGTGGGCAGCAGTGTTTCTAAGTAGGGTGGCCTCTCTTTTGCACACGTCACATCCTGACACAAGCTCCTGCAGTTGTGCACTGAGTCCTGGCCCCCATACTGTCTGTTTCACTCTCTTCCTGGACTTTGCAATGCCCAGGTGACGTGTGTGCAGTAGGTCCAAGATGTCTTTTTGCAGTAACTTGGCAATGACTATTCGCGTCCCCTTTAATAACAGGGCATTTATTTGTGAGGTCCCCCACATGTTGACGGTAGGGAAAACAAGGTCCCAGTACTTTGTGTTTGTCCAGCCAGCCAGTCTGACAATAGTCTTTCACTTGTTTTCATATTTCGTCTTCATCTTGTTCCCTAATTTGTTGCAGTCTCATTTCAGTTGCAGGGAGATATGCAACAAGTTGATGTACATACAGGTCAATTGTGAGATGGAAAAAGAGTACCTCATCAACCACATTCTCAGTCTTTGTATGCATGGCGGTCACTCATCCAGGTTCTTTGAGCGTAAAAGTGCACAACGGTTTGTGATCTCAGGTTATAGCCAAAGCCTCTTTTTCTATCTGAGAGTACCGTTGGTAAGTTGGACTGAGTGCTCTTGATTCAAATGCGACCATCTTCTTGGTTTTTAAGCAAAACTGCTCAGAGTCTGAAAAATATGCATTGGCAGATACTCATCTGTAATTTAGGGTTGTTGAGTGCAAAGGTTGGCAACTTACTCAGCTCCAACTTGATTGTGTTGAACACTTAATGGTGAACTTCACCCCAACAACACATGTTCTTGGCACTCAGCAGGTCTCTCAGTTGCTGAGTTTTGTCCATGAGACACGGAAGGTATTTTTCCAGATGATTAACCATCCCCAGGAATCGCCTCAGTCCACAGACGTCCACGGGTGCTTCATTGTGGCTCACCGCTTCCACTTTATCCAGGTCTGCCTTCACTCCAGAGCCACAAATGATTTGTATTAGGAACTTTATTGAAAACTTTTGAGAACTCATATGTTCCACTTTTCAGCATTACACCATCCTTTTCGAGTCTCTGTTGAACTGCCTCTAGTTTTGCATTGTGTTGGGTCTGTGTTTCAGCGTACACCAATATGTCGTCCAACTGGCCTCCAAAATCTGAGATTTCCTTTTCTGGAAATGTTCAGGAGCAGGTCAGATTCCAAAACAAAATCTGTTAAATAGATTCTCCTGAAAATCGCAATAAAAGTTGTTAGGAGTGCCGATTCTCTTGACAGCGGGGTTAGCCAAAATCCTGAGTTTGCGTCAAGTTTTGAAAAGATCTTTGCACCTTGAAGCTGTCCCAAAGTATGTTCTACTGATACTAGCTACACTTGCTGGGAGACTCAGCAAAACTTGTATTAAATCTGACACTTCATACACTGACTGTACTGTAAACTTTTTGGCTGTGCTTAGGTTAGCCATAAACTTCCCTTTAACTGCTAGAGGTGACATTCCTGCTCCATAGAGTTACAGTTTGGTTAGCTGTAGCTGTGGTCTCTGCGCTAAAGCATTAAACATCTTCTCTGGGAGGACAGTGACAGCTTCTGTGTCTCTTTTAAGCACACAGTCCAGATTGTTTACTTTGACGGTAGTGACCCAAGCATCCTCCAACTGATTTGAGGCCATCAAAACTAAAAATGCAACCTCGCCCTCATTATTGTTGTCAATGCCTGCAGCCTCGATTTCTCTAACATAAAAAGAGTCGCCTCGGAACCAAAAATGTGTGTGAAACCAAATTCCAGTCCCATAAGGGACCGTAAGGGACCAAACCAATGCTAATGTGTAAGTGCCAAAATATCTCTTTTGGGGATTTTGGGGTGGTCAGTCACCATCCTTAGTTGCATCCACTCACAGTAAACAACAGTTTAAACAAATTGTCAAGTCTTAATGGTTTGTAAAATAAATTCTTATTTTGTTTATAAACCTGACTGTTTCTTGAATCAAAGCGAAGTGTGTACGATCCCTTAATGAATAAATTAATCTTAGAATCTTCTGACTAAAACAATAAGACCAAACCGGTGATATTCTAGTTAAAACGAGTATCATGGGGTCTTGTTCACGAGCGAAGAAAAATGGAGCATGAGATTCATAGGCGGATATGTGCCGCTTCTACAGTACTGCTAAGCTGTTCGAGCCGCAACGTGCACCCCCATCTCCACAAATGACACATCAAAATTGCCAGCTTGGACGTGGGAAGTGTGGTACGAGCTTAGTGACCGAAAGTGAAATTGGGTTACAAGCGGCCAAAATTTGTTTTCTTCGCAGGTCTTAGAGCTTAGAGATAGGGTGAGAAGGTCAGTCATATGGGAGGGACTTGGAGTTCACCTGCTGCTCCTCCACAGAATGCGCTAGAGGGTCTATGTCTCTTACCTGGCCAGGGAACACCTTGGGATTTCCCCGGAAGAGCTTACCCGTGTGACTGGGGAGGGGGAAGTCTGGGCCTCTTAGCTTAGGCTGTTGCCCTCGCAACCCGACTCTGGATAAGCAGAAGAAAATGGAAGGATGGCTGGATGAACTGTAAAAACTCCTGCGCCTGGAGTCTCCCTCATGCATATTCTAGTTATTATTATTATTTATTATTATTATTATTATTATTATTATTATTGATTTATGGAGCTTTCTTACAAAAAGTAACATAAGTTGCTTTCATTTTTTTATTGTGTTGAAGATCTGAAATCAAACAACTTTCTTCAAAAGAAAAGAGCAAGATAATGAAACTTGTTTCATTCACTGCTAATTAAATAGGCATGATGCTGCATGTTTGCTGCTGCTACCACTTTTCCTGAAGTGTAACCTCCTCTGATCAAGCGTCTCCTGTTTGTAGGCCCCCCCACCCCCTTCTCCAGTCGGCTTTATTGTGTAACTTCTCCACAGGTTTCTCAGTTCTGTTTAAATCATTGTGATTCTTGCTCTAAGGCATTGATGACACACACACACACACACACACACACACACACACACACACACACACACACACACACACACACACACACACACGGTCAGAGGCAGAGATAATATTTTTCTTCAAAGCTTCTTGAACTTTGCAGATGGGAAAACATGCCACTATTTTTGCTAAATCACTTTTCCTGGAAATGAAAGTCCAGTTTTAGGAGCTCAGCTAGACAGTCTGTTATTGAGCAAAGTATCAATAAGGCATGAAAATAATTCAATTACGTGCTCACTTTGGAGCTGAGTATGGTTATAATCTGTTTACCCTCAGTGGTGATCAATATGATGAAGGCCAGAGTAAAAAAAAAATAAATGACACAAACAGTGATTTGCTGTCCTCTACAGGTTAGAGTTTGAATTACATTTTATTAGTAATAACATTTCATCCTCTTAGCTTAGACTTTTCTGACAGATCAAACCAGAACAATAACTTTGCAGCACTGCAAACTTCTGTGTGATAACGGTTCATCTGCCTGCAAAAATCCTCAAAATGTTGAATCCAAAGTGATTCCTTCAAATAACCATTTGTCAGTGTGCAGTCTATCTATGCCATCCAGTTCATTAAAGTGTAAAATATGTGTAACGTGCCCTTTAGCATTCATTAACTGTTGCAAGCAAACACAGGTGTTATCTTTAGTAAGTTTTAATTGCTTTTACTTATTTATTTTCATCGTTTTTGTATCTAAAATGTCAAAACTTTATTTTCTTTTTTTTATAAACCCAACATAAGAATGCTGTTTTATTCTTTAGCTCTTTTCAGCCTTGGTTTCGTTTTATTCCCGTCAGAATAATTTGAGTATTGCTGAAGGGGAAGTAGGGAGTGTGGTTTTGTCTACATCCTCCTGCAAAATAATTATGCAAAAATATATGCTGATTATGCCAGAAGACAGAAACCCTTTTCAAGTCTGCTCAAATGTTTTGGAAAGCCTCGGGCTGCTTCTGGATTTTTGAAGTTTGGGAGCATCTCAGTTCTGCAAGTGATCAGATGATCTCAGCAGCCGACTATTTATCAGGTCATGTAAGGAATAGAAAAAAAAACTGGTATTTTTAGGCCTTTGGATTCTATAAAGAAAGTAATTTTCTTTACATTTAACAATTTTTTTTATATTTAATGTTTATGATCACAGATCTTTATTAACCTCTAAAGTATTTTCACAAATTTGCACCAAACCCCTGCATCAGGATTAGTCTTTTTCATCACAAACCTGCCATGTCCACATGTGGTCTACTCATTTTATTAAATCTAAATCTGTAATTTATTCTGGCTTTTGAATTTTCTTTAAAATCATTTATTTGGTGTGTTGACTATAGGGGAAGAATTTTGACGGCAAAAGTTTTTAGCATTTAAAATGTGTGGAAATAAATATTAGAAATTATTTTGTTTATTAGCTCAATGAATTTAGCATTTAAAATGTCTTCAGTGATGCGCATTAACTACAGAAAGATGGAAGCTCTTTCGTGTAAAATGAATGAATAAATAAAATGAGAATTGGGAGCATCATTTAATTAACATGAAGTAGAATAAGAGACCAAATAAGGTGGCTTTTCTCTTTGCAGCCAGATAAATATTTTATTTAAGCAAACATCTACAAACACAACCTTTTAATTTGTTGTCAAGCAACCACAGCTTTGGAAAATGAATGATGTTTCTTTACTTAGACTGAATTGAGTAATAGAAGCTCAGAGAATCATCTATGTCATAAACAAAGCCAAGACAGAAATCTTTTTATCAGATGCACACATTCTGCATCATTGTGCATTTCCTGAACAATTGTGCATCCATCAGATTCACAATTTCTGCATTTTAGAGTTTTATATTCTGTGATAAATTGCCTCATCATATTGACCCCCCCCCCCCCCCCCCCAAAAAAAAAGGCTGCACCAAAAAAACAGGTCACACACTCTAATAAGTCACTGGACCACCTTTAGCTTTGATTACAGCATGCATTTGCTGCAGCATTGTTTCAATAAGTTTCTGCAATGTCACAAGATTTATTTCCATCCAGTGCTCCATTAAGTTTTTCACCAAGATCTTGCATTGATGATGGTAGAGTCTGACCACTGCACAAAGCCTTCTCCAGCACATCTCAAAGATTCTCAGTAGGGTTAAGGTCTGGACTCTGTGGTTGCCAATCCATGTGTGAAAATGATGTCTCATGCTCCCTGAACCACTCTTTCTCTATTTCAGTCCGATGAATCCTGGCATTGTCATCTTGGAATTATATGCCCGTGGCATCAGGGAATATGGAACAACCTGGTCATTCAACATATTCAGGTAGTCAGCTGACCTCTTGCTTGGAGTGCATCCTGTTGCTGAACCTAGACCTGACCAACTGCAGCAAGCCCAGATCATAACACTGCCTCCACATGCTTGTACAGTACACTAGGCATGATGGGTGCATCACTTCATCTGCCTCTCTTCTTACTATTCATGATTATTGTTTTGGAGCTGGATTTTGGCAAAAACACAAAAAATGTTTTGTCCTAGACCAAAAAACTGTTGGTGCAGAATTTAATAATATCCTTTATGACATTACCACGGAGAGGCTAGCTGTTGAGAAACTTTCTATTTTATTTTATTTATTTTTTGTTTATGAGTCTAAAAATTGGTGGATTGAACATCTGCTCAGATCTATTGAGATATTTATGAAAAAAGGATAAGGAAAATAATGGAAAGAAACTGAAAAAAATAATGAAGTAAAACACAACAGAAGCTGTTTGAGGAGCAACCAACGAGAAAAAGAAAGTGTTGTATTCTCTGACTCAGCCAGAGCTGGACAATGGTCTTCCGAGGCCCTTTAGCAGATAGAGAATTGTGGTCCCCACTCTAAGCCTATACTCCAATGGCGCAGCACCATTATGATCTATTATACTATATTTATATTAATCTCTATTCTAGTCTATTAGCATTCTGAAGGTGAGAAAATGAGTCAGTTTACTGAAAAACAAGATGTTGCTTAACATTCACAAACCACTTTCTTTGAGTTTATAATTGAAAGACAATTGGAATCAATGGTAATGAGACACTATGATAAATAAAAAAGCAGGAACTCAGGTATTTTTTTTGCCATTTCTGTCAGAGAAGAAATTTTTATGACAGTCAGTAGTTAAAAACTAAGGATTCTTCTTGATTTTCGTTCATTTAATGAACAGGGTGGAGTGCTTTTATCAATGTCATTACATTATTGTCCTGGATTCACGACTGTTTAGGTGATATTGACAGTGATAAAACATACACACACATAAGTGTATCAAACCTATAAAATTTGTCAAAGAAGCTTGGAAGAGAAAGAGAAGGAGAAGTTTAACCAGAAACTAGTCTACATGAGAATATGACTGTGGTTGGTTGGAGTGCTGATCCAGTCCATTTCCCTATAGGTTAATTACACAGAGGTTGGAAATTATTTAGTCTTTGCTCCACGTCTGTCATGACCCTGAATGAATCTGTCAGGGGCTTAGAAGCTTACAACCAGATTTTTTCTGGATCGGTCAGGGATATAAAGGTTTTTGGACACTAACATCATGACAATAAAGGCAAACTAAAAATTTGCCTTATTTGTAACTCATTTTCTGCTTAGCCTCCCTGAAGGTGATCAGGTATGATTTTCAGACCTCAGCTCCACCGTCCTTTAGTAATGCAGCACAGTAGACCTGCAGACCAGGGTTAAGATGCCTCACATTCATGCAAATCTTTCAGGCCTATAAAAATGGAAGGTGAAAGGAGACATGTTATGCAAAACTCATCTTCTGCATCCTTTTGTGTAGCCATGTGGGTCTCTAACGCTCCAAATCTGAAAAAAATAAAAAATAAAAAAATAAAATCAAGCTGGATACACAAGCTGGATGGGTATGGGCACAACCAGCTCCAACTTGTTTTCTTAAAATTACAGAGCCCTAAAACAGCTCATTCTGGTACTGCAAACTGTCAAGAATAAAACAGCTGGAATCACTTCATGTGAGGGATGTGACCATAGAACTATAATTATTTTAAGATGTAAAAAGTAAGAATGAAGTAAGTATGACATCCTGTGGTAAAATTTGGTTACTGCAATCACTTTTTCGCTGCTGTTCCATGAGTTTCATGGCTGTTGCCAGTTACGGATCAGCACCAGAAGATTCTAAATGACAAGCATAAATGAGTCATACAGTAAGTTGAGAGGAGAAATACATTTTCATATTTGGTATTAGCACTCTTGGGTGTTTTACGGTAGGGCGCCCTTACCACACTTATTATGGTATTTTTTTCTCCAGCATTAGAGGAAGTGTGGGTGTTTGCTGTCTTGCTGTTAGCTTGTTGTTATAGATCTGAACAACTCATTAAAGGAAGTAAAATGCTGGGATTGACTCATTATTCACTTCACACACATTGAATATACTGTAATGTAGTATTTCTTCATAGAAAAAGTTGCTTGAGATATTTTCCATGCCAGCTGTTCTAATTCATTATTAGCATTATTAGCTCAATGTTAGCCTCTAGCCTGTTTCACCAGATATTAGAGTAAACAAAAAGATAGTGTGGCTTCTTCAGGGTACAACTTCTGGGTCGCTCATCTTTAGAGACTGCTTCCGGTCAGTAACAAGATGGCGCCTGTGCTTGGCTTAGCCTCGGTCACCGGCCACTTTTTCAAACTTTTCTCCACTAACCTCCTCTTTTCCACCTTGCTCCTGCCTGCGATCCTCTTCAGTAGTGTCCCTGCTACCATCTCCTATGATCACCAGACTCTTTTGTCCTTCAGTTCGTTCATGATCGCCCAAGATGCACCAAGGACGTACCTCCCTGTTTGGTTATCTGAGTGGTGCACTGGCCGGGAGTCAAACAATGATTCCAACCCATGCGCCTCCAGCAATGTTTATCCGGCCCGGGGAAAACGTCGGAGGAAAAGAGGTAAACGAGCAGGAATCCAGGTGAGAATAAGACTTCTCTTAAAGCGTGGTTTATCTAGTAAACATTGGCGTGAGCTTCTAGCTTCTTATCCTTTGTTTGGCGACTTGAGTGCCAGTTCCGCATTCCCGCCAGGCCGCGTTGCAACGCGGTTTCTCCATCCAAGTTTTTTAAGGCCGGTTTATCCTCATTCTTCAGTGGGTTCTCATCCTGTTCCCTCCATAAGTGGTTTTTATAAACTTTTATGAACTTCAGGGTTCATTTCAAGATCCTGGTTCTGGTCTATAGGGCCTTACATGGACAAGCACCATCTTACATTGGTGATCTTTTTTTTTTATTATCTTTATTTCATTCAATAAAAAAATAACACAACAGATACTAAACAATATTCATAAAAACACAATGTATATTTGAATGAAAGGGAGCAGATAGAAGAACAATCTTATTATTTCTGCCCCCTTTTTAAACTTAAATATCAATTTATATTTGTGCAGTCCCTCACCAGTTCTTTCAGTCCCGTAACTGTTCACATTTGTTAATTATTATGTCCACATCAATTGTCCGTTGTCATATACACTCAACACACGTGATTTAATGTGTAGACTGAACACTTTTAGAGTTCTTGACTCTTTCCATTCTCTGTCCAGGCAATTCCACAACTTCACACCATTCACAGATATGCTCATTTCCTTCATTCTTGTTCTAAATTTAGGTTTTTTGAAGATTTCAAATCCCTTCAACGAATAACTGCTATCTCTCTTTTCAAATATATGCTGAATATTCTTTGGCAATGTACCTTTATTTGATTTATACATTATATGCAATATTCTTCAGTTGACCAAACCATGAAATTTAATTACTTTATATTTTATAAATAATGGGTTAGATGGAGCTGTACTATGAGTGTTGTCTATAATTCTCATTGCTCTTTTCTGCAAAACAAACAAAGGTTGTGTATACGTTCTATATGCAGTTCCCCAGATTTCTACACAATAATTTAAGTATGGCAGAATCAGTGCATTGTATAGTAATAACAATCCTTCACTATTTAGTAAAAACTTTACGCTATATAATACTGCAATGGCTTTGGCCACTTTACCTTTTATATAGCCTATATGTGATTTCCAGCTTAGAGCTTCATCAATCATTACTCCCAAAAATTTGATTTCTTTTACCCTTTGAATTTCCATGTTATCTATTTCTAATATTACGTCTATATTTTCTTTGTCATTAAATAGAATGAAATTAGTTTTTTTAAGATTAAGTGTTAATTTATTTATATCAAACCAGTTTTTAACTTTTATCAGTTCAATATTTATCACATTAGTTACTTCATTTATATCAGACCCTGAATAAAACAATGTTGTATCATCTGCATACAAAACATAACCTAGTTTGTCAGACACATTTACCAAATCATTAATATACAGGTTGAACAATTTTGGTCCAAGGACCGACCCTTGTGGCACTCCATAAGCAATATTTCGTAGCTCTGATGTAATGCCATTAATCTGAACATATTGCTTTCTGTTATCTAAATAACGTCTAACCCATTGATGAGCAACCCCTCGTATTCCATACTGATATAATTTTTGCAGTAACCTTGAATGATCGATAATGTCAAAAGCTTGCTTTAAGTCAATAAAAACACTAATAAAGTATTCTCTATTGTCTATCGCTTCAGATATTTTCTCTGTTAAATCCATTATTGCCATTGTTGTTGAATGTTGGGTCCTGAATCCATACTGTTCATTATGTAAAATCATATTTTTTTCAATAAATTTATCCAACTGTGATGCAAAGACTTTTTCTAGTATTTTGGAAAACTGTGGAAGTAGTGACACTGGCCTATAATTTGTGAAATTATGTTTATCACCATTCTTAAACAGTGGAACCACTTTTGCTATTTTCATAGCATCAGGGAAGACTCCAGTAGAAAGTGACAAATTACATATATAAGTAAAAGGATCAATAACAGATTCTATTATGGTCTTTACAGTCATCATGTCCAAATCCTCACAATCAGTTGATCGCTTATTTCCACAGTTTTTTACAATTTCTCGTATTTCCTCTTTTTCTATTTGCCAAGGAAAATACTACTGACATTATTTACTACTGTACTCAAATTGTCTTCAATTAAAGTGTCATGACCCATCAAACTCCTCCCTACATTTACAAAAAAATCATTGAATTCATTAGAGATTTCTTTTACATCATAAATGTCTACATTGTCTTTGACAAAGTAATTTGGTACCTTAGATTTAGTTTTATTTCTGTTCATCACACTATTTATTATTCCCCATGCAGCCTTTGTATTAGCCTTATTCTTTTCCAATAATTCACCATAATAATCTTTTTTCCTTTTCCTAATTAATGCTATTAATTTATTTTTATATTTTTTATATCAGTCTTCTGTTACTCTTGTCTGTGATTTTAAAAAATTCCTATACAGCTGGTTTTTTTTTGCACATGCATTTCTTATTCCTTTAGTCATCCATGGTTGATCTACCCTTTTACCACTACTTTTGAATAATTTACAGTTATTATTATATAATTTCATCAATTTTTTCATGAAGGACTTATATGCAGTGTTGACATCCCTTACATATACTTCCTCCCAATTCTGCATTTCAAGATCCTTCTTTAGCGCTTCCCATGCTCTAAATGATCTATCTCGTTTGTAATTTAACGAGGTTTCTTGCTTTATCAATTGTTTATTTTTCATTACTGCAAAGACAGGCAGATGATCACTAATATCGGCCATCAATACCCCACTCCTCAATACATCATCTTTTTTATTTGTAAATATATTATCAATTATAGTAGCACTATGTGCTGTGATCCTGGTTGGTTTGGTGATTAACGGAAATAATCCTAAACTGTACATAGAATTGATGAAATCATTTGTTTTCTGTCCAGCAGGCAGCTCTATATTAATATTAAAGTCTCCACACAAGAGCAAGGTTTTGTTCTTTATGTGATCACCCAATTCACTGATTCTTTCAGTGAATGTCTTAATACAAGCACCAGGTGCTCTATAAACACAACCAACCAGGATATTTTTTGATGTATTATTATTAATTTCCACAGTTATTACTTCCATGACCCCATCCTCAATCATTGTCATGTCTTCAACTAATTTACATTTCAAATCTGTTCTAATAAACAAAGCTACCCCACCTCCTCTTTTGTATGTTCTATTAGCAAAAAAAAGTTCATATCCCTCTAATAAACTTCATCCATCATGTCGTTCCTGAGCCATGTCTCTGTTATTGCAATCACACTTAATTTATTTTCGAGTTTACTGAAATAATCTTGTATTATTTGTAATTTACCAAACAAACTTCTACTGTTGATGTGGATAATTGATAGCCTATCTCCTGTGATTATCTCACTGTTCAATTTTTCATCTTCATAATAATCACAATTTATGTTTAAATCAAAAAAGCTTTCATCTATCTTATTATCAATATCATATATTTTTTCCTCTGTGTCCATGTAAACTAATTTATTTCCTCATTTTTTTACTATTCAGTAGCCCTACTGGTAGCCTGCAAGTTCTTCATAATTTTTATTTTCTTTAATTTATCAGTATTTCTTATCCATATTATTCACTTGTATCTTTCTAGTTCTGCCATTTCTTTGATAACCAAAATCTTTGCCTGTTCTGGAGACCCGTTCAATTTAATGAACACTGCAGTTTGAGGTCCATGTTGATTGTATTTTTTTCTGCTTTCTCAGAAGTCTTGCTTGCCTTGCTATGTCTGCATATTTCTTAATCAGGTGTTCGTTTATATATACATTTGTTCCCTTCAGCTTTCTTCCTTGTTTAAGCAATTCTTTCTTTTGTTTTCTGTTCACCAATCTGATAATGATTGCAGGTTTCTGATTTTTGTTCTTACTTGGAAGAGGATGGCACCCCTCTATATCCTTGCTATCTATGTTTATCCCTTTGCTGCCAAGAAAGTCTATTACCTGTTTCTCTAAGCTGTTTAATTCATGCTCTGGTGGATCTCTACTTTCTGCTGCTGTTACCCTAGCATAAGTCCTGTGCATTGTTTCAAGTCCAGTCACTATTACATCATTTATTCTAGAGTATTGTTCCAGCTCAGACACTCGAATTTCCAGCATAGCAATTCTTCTTAATTTTGTCTTCTCAAGTCTTTGATCTCTTTTACTAATTCCAATATTGCTTTCTGCTGCTTCGAGATTGTTGACGTTTCTTCTGACATGAAGTTTAGTGATCTCTTTATGTCTTCCAATTCCTCCTCAGTCACGTTATTATTTTTTCTTCTTAGTCCCTACACCCCCAGCAGGTTCCTGAGGTCCAGTGACCAAAGCCTACTGGTTGTGCAGCACACCAGGCTAAAGACCAAAGGTGACAGATCATTTGCTGCTGTGGCCCCCAGACTCTGGAAATCTCTCTCTCTCTCTCTGAGCCTGAGATCAGTGGACTCAGTGGTCTCCTTTAAAAAGCAGCTGAAAACGCACTTGTTCAAGCTGGCTTTTGTATGACCTTCTTCACCACTCTCTCTTTATTCTGCTCTCCCCACCTATTCCACCTTCCTCAGGATCCACTGATTTCCCTCTTTCCTATTCACTCTCTCTCTCTTTCTTTACATTTTTTTAACCACAATTGTCTATTTTTTGCTCATTTTAAATATATTTTTAACCATTTTATAAATTCATTTTTTGTATTTTTTGTTTTTGTGAAGAGCCTCGTGATTTTTATCTTGAGACACGCTATAGAAATGATATTTTCTTCTTTTCTTCTTTACCAGCTTCTGTTCTTCAACTCTGGAACTTTTTGCCTGCCGGTGATGTTGAATTACAAATATTGGTGCTGCAGTGTTAGCTTGTTACAGATTCGGCAACCTCACAAACTCACTAATTGTAAACAGTAACTACATCCATTTTTTAAAGATTTTTAAAAAGAGAAAAACTGACAACCCCCCAGCCGACAGGAAATTAAATCTGTTCCAACAGGATTGAGATATTACTGTTTTGTGATTTTGGCACTGTAGAATTCTCACATATTGCTCCTTCAATCCATCTCTTCATTTGCAGCTTCTATGTTCCTTCTCATTTATTTTGTTCACCGCTTGATAGAGTTCCATCTTTAAATCCTACTTTCTTGCATTTGAAATAAAAAAAAACATCTGCAGGTGAAAAAAAAACACGAAACAGGTCAAGTCAAAGCGAGTATGTTGATTTTTGGGATCTGCCCATATTTCTACAAATGAAGCCTTATTTTTTAAGAATTCCTTTTCCCTACTGAGATCAAACAATTCTTTATTTTAGACACCTAGAAAGAAAATAAATTCATTGACGTACACAATTTTGATTTGCCACTGAAACAAACAATGCACTGTTACTGTTAAGATCCCCCTACTGGTGTGGATAACCAATAGCAATGCTTAACTGGTTAGATTTTCTAGCTGATAAAATATATTTTCAGTATTTTTTTTTTTAGAGTTTTTGTCTCATCAAGTGAAAACAACCACCATGGCATGATATCAAACATTGTATTAAAATCATGAGTTAACAAATAGGTGACATATATGTGAGATAAACAGAGTTAGTTGATAGTGGACATTGTTTAGACATTCAGTGGTTTACACACACATTAATGATTTGGATTATAGTGAGAAAAATGAAAAGAAAAAAAATCACAATCTTAAGTCTCAGTGACTTAGTCCTTATCAACATATTCACAGTAAGTTAAAACCAAAATATACACACGTACTTGCTCCCTAACGGTACACTGGAAATTCTTTTGATGTTAAGAGTTCTACTTATTGTGTTTTTACATAAAATTAGTCATCTCATTTCTCTAGTATTTTTTATAGTTTTGACCTAAAAGAGCAATGTATAATCATTTACTTTCAGTCAAAACTAAAAGGAAACAGTTCATACAAATTTTACAGATTTCAAAGTGCAAGACTATGATGGAGGGGAGAAAAGTGCATGAGTCCTGCCTCACAAAATTCCATCGTGTCACTGTTTTAGGTAATCACACATCAAAACCATGCGGATACCGCGACCACACACCAGAACTTTTCACGTAAAATCTAAAAAAGAAAAAAATGTTCCAGCATGAAGATGTGATCACCTAGTGAAGCAATGCAAAGGTGCCTTTTGCCAAGCCACAGGCAGCAGTGTGGTACAATAACAAGAACATTTTCAAAAAATATATAGTGATACATATTGCTAGCAAACATGTAAAATTACTCAATTATAACTGCTTTTATAGCATTTAGTCAAATAACCAATGGTTTTACTTACGAGGTTTAGATACTTTTACAGCATTTTTTTAATTTATCATTATTTACCGGTCCTGTCGTTAATGACCAAATAAACCTCTGCTTGGGGGGCCGAGGCTGGAGATTTGAGGCATGTTATGAAAAAACGTAAGGGACTTGGTGCCACACACTGCTGTGTGTGGCTTTGTCTTCACCGACATTTGTCCGGCAGCAAGCACAGTGTGCAACAACACGACACATTTGGGTCACAAGTGCCATACATTTACATCCTCAGGCTCAATGTCTCTCTCTCACACACACTCACACACACAAACACACAGACACACACACACACACGCACACACACACACACACACACACACACACACACACACACACACACACACACACACACACACACACACACACACGAGTGGCAGTTCCGTTTACTAAACACATACACAACTTTTCAAAGCTCACCTGGAGCAGAAATTATTTTCACACAGAACAAAAAATGTATTTATATTATCACAATCCAGAGTCTTGATGCATGCAGTGCTTCTAGGGTTTTGTTCCAGGATTGGACATTATTAGTTTTTCAGAGTGTTAATATTGATGCATGTGTAGTTTTATAACCTCAAGGCTAACTAACTAATTTCACTCTTAGATGTGATATAAGACTATAGTTGACATCATTTTGGAACAAAAGTGAAATTATGTTATTCATCTTTGCTTCAGCTGACAAATTTAGTTTGTGTGGTTAGCCTTAACATTAAGTGTGTGTGTGTATTAGTGGATATTTATAGGGTAACACAAACAAAACAACTAGAGGGAAAGGGGAAAAAGCCTTGGCACTGATTTGGTATCATCACACTGACACAGACCAAGGAGTCTGTACAACAGAGTGTAAATAAATGCGTCAAGGATTGTGTTTCCTTTTATGTTTACTTCTTTTCCACATACTCCTTAAATCTTCATCCACCTCCTCCTCTTCTTTCTCACTGTGTGGGAGAGCAGTCGTCCAGATCCAGCAGCTCCCTGACCAGTCTCTCTCCAAACTGCGCTCGGCTGTAGCGTTTGACCGTGTAGGCGTCGGACATCTTGTAGAGGATGTATGCGTTGTTGATGGCGATGCTGATGCTTAACCAGAACACCTGCTGCCAGGTCTTGTTGGGCTTATGGAAGATAAAATACCTGTGGGACAAAAAAATAGCAGCTTACAGCTAAGTTTTTTTTTTCTATCTAATGTCGGAGAACACTTCAGTTCTGGTTGATGTTGCACATACTTGCTGTACTTATCATCGTATTTGCAGATGTAGCTGAGGTGAGCTGCAAATGCCTCAACAGCCAAGGGACATGGGATTTCACCACTTTTCCTCTTAATGATCAGACCTGCCAAGAACACACAGACAACAAACATGAAGTGAGAAATAATTAGTTTTTTTTGGACTTTGTTTCAGCACCGGCGATCACTTTGTCATGCCGACTGGGCTAGTACAGTAAACTGAAGGCTTTAAAAAGAGGTTTTTATTTTATTTTAATCATAGTTTTTCCTCCTTACCCCATGATTACCTGTATAAAACACCTGCAGTCATCATTACTTTGCAGAAAATGGCTTCTCAGGCAAAAGCATTAAATTTCCTCTAATTAAAACTCTTTTCTGATTGTTTGGGGCATCTAGAAAAAAATGTATGGAGAAGACAAGGTGAGCACTATACCATCAGTCACATGTCATGCCAACAGTAGGGGCTGCTTCTCAGTAAATGTTAACTCACGTATGGTTTCGCCTCAAAAACAGACACGAATACAGAACGGTAACTAAATATCCTCCCAGAGGAACTCCTCCAACCACCCATGAACATCATGGAGCACCGTCCCTTAAAGATAAAGCTGGGATCTGCAGCCTGTGGCTCTTGTACCATAGGAATGATAAACAAATTCATACTTTTATATATAGATATAATGGAAAAAAAAGGTTTATGCAGCTTACTCTTTGATGGAATAATTTCCAATAAAGGGGGTAGACTAATTAATGCTGTGTATTTTTAGAGCTATTCCTGTTTTTTATGATTTCTCACAAGCGTCAACATCCCATATTAAAAAATAAATCTACACTCATATCTGAGATCTGAATCTTTTTTTCAGAATCCTGACTTTAATCTCAGAATTCTGCCTTTCTTAGCAATCTTGATTTTAATCTAAAATGACTAACTCTGCCTCATCCTTCCATCACATAAATCTCATTTAACAGTTCTAAACAAGTTTTATTTGGGTGGAAAAAACAGCTCTTTGGATTGAAAGAGTGGCAGACCCTTGGGCTAAAGTGAAAGCATTAATATTTTGGTTCCATGAAAAGGGAACTCCTGACACCTGATTTCCATCCAGAACTTGTGGTCAATCTTTAAAAGGGGAGTGGACGGACGGGATGCTTACTGACGTGCCAATTTTAACTTACCGGTATGTTGTATTTCAAAATGTCAATAAAGCTTGTTTTTGCAGAAATTTGCAAGTCATGTGAATACACTTTTAAAATAAAGATCTTAATGTCTTTCCTTCTTTTGCACCTTGTTTTGTTGGGGAGTATGCATTGGAGAGGAACCTGAAGTGTCCCTTGTTGTACCAGCTGATCAGAGACATGCTTCCTTTCATCATCACACGGGACTGGCCCCGCTGTGCTGGTGTGGAGCTGCAGACCAGCATGCTTTGTGGTAAACCTGTGCAGTCACTTTTCCTGGTGCTCAACAAACCACAGCAGTAGATATCTGGAGTGGGATAAAGAAAGAATTCAAATTACTTCAATTTGTATGAAGATAAGACCTTTGTAGAATTTCAATTGACACTTTTATTAATGTTACAAAATGACCAAAAAGTGATTTCGCTGGAGCGGTTCGCAGCAGAGTGTGAAGCAGCTGGGATAAGGATCAACTCCTTTAACCCTCCCACTGTCCTAATGGGTGTGACCCCGCGAGGAAAGTTGACCATTGAGCAGGGTTGATGGCTTATCCCTTGGGTCCACGTGGCAGGGGTGAGGAGTGAGCACCACCTCACCCCTGCCATGTGGACCTCAAGGGATAAACCATCAACCCTGCTCAATGGTCAACTTTCCTTGCGGGGTCACCCATAAAGAGAGTGGGAGGGTTTAGCTGAGACCATGGTCTTGGTAGAATGCCTTCTCTGGGTCAGAGATGAGGTCCTGCCTCAAGTGGAGGAGTTTAAGTATCTCAGGGTCTTGTTCACAATTGAGGGAAAGATGGAGCGGGGGATTGACAGGCTGATTGGTGCTGCATCCGCAGTGATGCGGGTGTTGTACCGGTCTGTCGTGGTGAAGAGAGAGCTGAGCCGGAAGGCAAAGCTGTCGTTTTACCGGTCGTTCTACGTTCCTACCCTCACCTTAGTCACGAGTTTTGGGTAGTGATTGAAAGAATGAGATCACGGATACAAATGGCCAAAATTTTCTCCGCAGGGTTTCTGGGCTCTCCCTTGGATAGGGTGAAAGCTCGGTCATTCGAGAGGAGCTCGGAGTAGACTCCCTGCTCCTCCGCATCAAGAGGAGCCCGTTGAGGTGGCTCGGGCATCTAGTTAGGATGCCTTCCTGGTGAGGTTTTCCGGGCACACTCGTGAGGAGACCTAAAGAAAGACCCAGGACATGTTGGAGGGACTATGTCTCTCACCTGGCCAGGGAAAACCCTAAGATTTCCCCAAAAGAGCTGGCCCAAGTGGGTGGGGAGAGTGAAGTCTGGGCCTCTCGACTTAGGCTAGTGCCCGCGCAAGCCGACTCCGGGTAAGTGGATAAATATGGATGGATGCATGTTTACAAAACTATTCCACATCAGTCTGATCTTTAAATTGGAAAAAAAAAATGTTTGCCACTGCACAAAAAGAACAGACTCTTTATCTCTAAACAACAATTCCATATCTTTATTTCTTACAATAATATGAGGATGCAAAACAATCGTGAGCAGATTTAAACTTCTTCCATCTGCGTCCACAGCCATTGCTGAAGAATAATGCAGGATAATTAAATGCTAATTAATTCTACAAGATAAAAATGCTGGACGTCTTCCCACAAAGAGGTTAATAGCTTCACTAAATTAGAATGGCAAATGACAATTTTATCTCTGGAATTTTCCTCTTTTACTTGGTAAACTCAAATTCCAGCTGTGCTTTTTGAGTCGAGGTCAACTCAGAAACCAAAATGAAAAACATCTTCTTCAGCTTCCACCGTTTTTAGACTCCTGACTTGAATGCATGATTGAAAAAGCAAATTTTTCTTTATTCTTTTCAAAAACATCATGATTTTTTCCTAATCAGCTCCCATCAGGTGTTAAATGGAGGCTTTTTTATTAATCATATCATAAAAATATATACAGGGTCAAATTTTCTTCAAAATACCACAAAATCTAAGCATAAATTCTAATTAGAAGACAAACACTGATGCAAAAGATGAAGCTACAAATAATTATGGGATGGAATAATCTATTTTTTCCTTTTCACAATGACTGTTCGATGTTCCCTTTGCTAAAGGAGATAAAAGGGAGAATCAAAATGTCCTTCTCTAGTATTTCGAGAGTGCAATCACCTCTTATTATACCACTCAGATTATTCTGAGTCATTTCACTCGATTATAATTTTTCTAAAGGAAATAATCAATCACCATGATCCTCAGTGATGAGAATAGCGATGTGAAATACTCTTTCATCTTTCTACTTCATTTTCTCTTCCTTCCTGGACATTTAGAGTCATTATCATGAACATTTCGGAAGAAAACAAAGAGGATCCACGGAAAAATAGCATTTGATTGTGTAGCTGAGAAAAAGACTGGAAAATACAAATTTATATTAAAAAAAATTTTAACTCATGCTTTGTTTGAGCTTTTCTTATTTTTTTCTTTGGCATGGAAATCCTTAAGTGTATGTTTTTGAATTAGAAGACACCCCCATCTTTTTTGTGCCTTTTATCTGTGGATGCGTCATTAAACCACAATTAAAATTAAATTACTAATAAATTACAAACACAAAAAACACTTAAAAGTGAAGGGGTGATGTGATGAGAAATATTGCATTGTGCTCCCAATCAGATACAGGTGGGAGAGAACATACTACTACAACATGTTTGTGCACCTTGTTTGCTGAATTTGGAGAAGAGGCTGAGGCTCGTGATGGACGGTCCGGTAAAGATGATGGCGTTCTTGCCTGAGATGTTCTGGCAAAGCTGTTTGGCCACAAGGCTGTGGAGCTGAGGTTTGTTCTTCAGGGTGGCCAGACCATCTGTACCCTGTCCATCCTTAAGATGGACGGAGATCTGCAGTGTAGGCGGTAAAATAGGTACAAAAACAAACGTTATTCCACTTCTAAATTGAGCCCCATCGTGTTTAGATGGAGGCAACATGCAAAGTCCAAATCTAGGCTGTGGATATTCAGATTCTTTTGGTCATGCCCATCTGCTAACAAACACACACACACACACACACACACACACACACACACACACACACACACACACACACACACACACACACACACAATGACAATGTGACATCATAATGTACCAGCTAACATCATAGTGTACCTCTTGGTCAATAGCGGTGGCAATTTTAAATTTAAATGCAGCGCAGTTTTTACCTGAAGACAGCACAACACTGACAGTTTTAAGCAGTTTTAAGATGCACTAAAGTGCCAAACTATTGACCGCATGTGTCTACAGCACGATTAGACACTCGTTTATATAGTTTATCAGCAAAAAAAAGTTGATTTGGGGGTGACTTGCTCTTTAAAGAGGATGCAAATGAAGACACAACTGGCCAGATCCCACTGTGGATACTTTCTGCTTTGTTGACCCAGAAACAGGTTTTGGAAAAAAAAAAAAAAAGTCACAAAGATTTTTCCAGTATCTTTCAAAGTTAAATTGAACAGACTTGCACTTTGATTTCAAATGATTAAATGCAAATGTAACATATTTTCTGGAGTTGGTTCAGCCACATTTAGGCAAATATAATCTTTATAATTTCATTACTTTTTCACCAGTTTTAAATCTCTGGAGGCAAAACTCAGACATTGGTTTCCTCTTCAATTGCATATTGGGGAAGTACGAGTATTTCCATTTAATATCTTGCTCTGAGTGATGCTCATAATTTTTAGAGAATCAAAATAGAAAAACAAAATAGTTTCTGAATCCACGTCCCTACTGGGAGCCGTGAACATTCACAGGATCAGAGTGTGCTGAGACATGATGCTTTGCACAACGTGCCAAGTCTTAAAAGCAACACAATGCTACAATCAGCAATGAGAGCCAATATTAAGCATGCCAAAAAAAGTTTGCAAACAGTTCTATGAAACTTTTGCACTTTCAGTTGGGTTGAAAGGCAGTAGCCTGATCAGCTGGGGTCTACTTTAGTCTTGCAGCTGTTTGAATAAAGTGTGTTATCACACCTTTGTGTATTCATGTGTGTATCCACTGGCTAATGGAAATGCATCGATTTGTTTCACTAATTCATTTTATTTCCTTGCCCCCCCCCCCGACACACTTCATTTAGGAAGAGAATATATCAGTGGAGACATAAGTTGGTGTGCAGACTGTCTGCTAAATGGCTGCAGTCAAGTTAAATGGATGGGAAAATACAAAATGACTCCAATGACCAAGCATTTATGCTTTCTGCACAATACTCCTTTATTTACACATAAAAGACGCAAGATTACAAGGAGTATGGTGCATTGATGAACTAATCTATTTATTTTCTATTCATCAAAAAAACTGTCAAATTAAAATTCTATTTCTATTTGCTACTCACCCTTGTTAATGCCATTCTGGCCTGCCTCCAGTTAAAAAAAAAATTGAAACCCTCCTCTTGTACTATCTGTGTCCCTCAGTCCTTCAGAGGCACTTCTCTAATTGCTCCCAAAGTCTGGCTATGGTTTTATTCTTGGGCAGGTCATTCTCAAATAAAGTTCTCCAGTTGAGAAATATTAGTTCAGTTAAAAGCCATGAATATGAGTTTGTTTTATGCTGTGCTACTACAGTTTTTCACAGCGTTAGTAACAGGGTAAAAAGTGTGAAGCTGTGACATCAGACACTGTTATCTTCTTTCTCCAGGTGTCTCTGCCTGTCCTCCTACCTTCGTCACTCTCTTTTTCTGCTCTGTCTCTCTCTTTCTGAGTGTGCATGCCCTGTTCACTTTGGTTTAGCCCTTCAAGTTTGTACATTTTTCCAGGTCATTGTTTTAGATGAAAGTTGTCAAATAGCCTATTAAAAGATTGGCTTTTCACAGAAAAACACAATTCCCTCATCTTGATTGCTTATACTTTAGAGATGTTGTAAGCATACAATGTTTAGATAATTTTAGTTATGTTCTTTTTTGTAATCCATTGAAATCTAGAAGTGACCTTTTTTCTCTCTTATTTTCGCCAAAAGCAGAGAAACATGGTACTGAAGTCTATCATCTCGAGATGCAAATAACTGGTTATATAACTAAAACTGACTTTGCTATCATTAATTATTTAATAATGTGTTGTTGGCTACTAAATTCGGTGACATTTAGCTGTTTTCCTTTAAAAAGCACTGCAATTTCCAGAAATTAGTCACAGCTGCAGAAACTCCCTGCAGCATTCAAAAGTGAATCATAGAGTAATGGGGAAAAATGTGTTGCTTTAATGTCACACATCATTTTCGTATCATGCAAAGAGCCAACTGTATTTCTGTCTTCAACTGGTGAAGCAATGGCAGCAGGAACCTCTATATACAGCATGTGAAGAAGGGAAACCAGTAAAAGCAACGTGACTCACAGGTGTCACGTTGTTTTACGCTAGCTACCGCTAGCTGCACACATCAAATTCAAATCACTAGCATTGTGATACAAAGTTCTGTTTGGTACAGCTCCCATCTATCTGAATCCTCTTGTAAATGCTTACGTCACAGCCCGGCTGCTCCGGTCATCGTGGGAATGTCGGCTAGCAGTGCCTACGCCACTCTCAGGACAATCCAGACTCTTTTCATGTATGGAATAACCTACCAAGCACTACTAGAACAGAGGCTTCCTTGTCGGTTTTCAAGAATCTCCTGTAGACCCTGTAATTAAGAAAACATCTTCTAAACTAGCACCCTGCCAGCACCTGTACCCCACTCAACTGCACACTCCATGTTCGCTTCCCTCTATGATTGATTATGCTGCCTCACTGCCACACAGGATTGACCAAATAGTGTTTGTTGTTAGCCTCAAGGGTAACCTGCTGGCTTGATTATCACCTGTAAGCTGCTTTGGACAAAAGTGTCTGCTAAAAACATAGACATAAACATTAACATAAACAATACTGGAGGGCAAACACACAACTTTGAGGTACTCCTGATGCCTGTTGTTGTTTTTTAACAGGAAAAAATATGAGCTGATGCACAACAAAAGGTGTTTGATGTACATGCTGACTCTAAATCCAACTAATCATCTTCGGCATGTGCTGAAAAGTCACAATTGGACTAATTGGACTTAATAAATGATGAATTTTCAAAAATATTTTTGCTACCAACCACATTTACTTCTAAATGCTAAATTAAACCACATTTACTTCTAAATGCTAAATTAATTTATCTGCCATAAAAAACAGAATTTCAACTAAAACTGTTTTCCATCAACCACATTCTTCCCCTGACAACAGGGTCATCACTGAGTAACTAGGACACTCAGTTAGAAACATGTTGAAGATGAAACTTTAATTGGGTTTTTTAAAGCACAATTCCAGTCACTTTCATTATTATGAGCAGAAGTTCCAGCGGCAAAATTCTCCAACCTTTCTGACATAAATGCCTCATGTCAAAGACGCCATAGGGCACACATACAAAACACCTGCGCATTGCCAATGGTATATTTTAGGATAAAAAATCTGCAGTCTGAAAGTGGAAAAATGTTGAAAAACCTGGGATATTAATACAACAAAACTACGAGTGTGTGAGATGGGACTTCTTATCTTATGGAAAGCCTGCAGTGTTTCTGAGAGTTGGACAGGTCTGTCAATCTCTTTACATTTGCAGTCCTGCAAATAAGTCATGAATGTGGTGTTACATAAGAGCCAAGCATAGGACTGAAGGTTGAATAAGGGCAACATTGTTAGTCAGCAAAGCAGCTGTCTGAAGTTGCTGCAGCTCTGATCTTATCCAAATCCAGGAAGTACTTCACTTTTAAAACTACTTTATAAAACTGACCCTTGCATCTTTTGCACATCAGTGTGGAAAACTGTGATATGAAGCAACATAAACAACCTCAGAATTAAGGTTCAAACTTGGTCAGATCCTCTGATGTTTTCATGAAAGCCTTTTTGACTTTGATTTCAGGCAGAACAGAAACTTCTAGCTCTCATATTTCATGTACCACGCTCAACTTTTGCCATTTAGTCTGAAAGAAAAAAATTAAATAGCATCAAAGCAGACACGTTGTCCCTTCAGTTTTTCCTGAAACTAAAACAATTGTAACCCCTGCTGACTGTCGCACCCCTTCTATCGGTCTGCAAGTCTACCTGACAGATAAATCCAGTGGAGGTGCACTGTCGAACCCAGAGGCTGAACTTCCTCTTCTTCCTCTTCCTCAGCTCTCTTTCTGTACAGGTGGTGATGAAAACAGGATCCTCATCTATTAACGGCTCATGAAGAACCTTCAAATACAAGAACAATGGTTGTAAAATTATTTTTTAAATCGCTACAGGAAATTAACCTGAGATTAAAGAATTCAAATATGTAATTAAACAGTCTGAAGACAGTACAAAAGTGTTAAAAGTCAACCAATGTTTTATTGGTGATTTGATTGAAGTTTAAGTGAGCGATGATCAGAAGCCCCGATCTACCATTGCACCAGTAAGAACTGGGCATTTACCAGTCAAATATGGGGTTATTAAAAAATTATGAGGCTACAGCAGCTCTTGAACACATTACAACCTGGGGCTTTTAGTTCTCTGTAGGTGTCCATTAAAATATTTTGTTTCACTCTGAAGAAACTTGAAACATGAAATCTACAGCACTGGTTTTAAACATCGTGCAACACAAGAGGACAGCATGCAACTTGTTTTACTGGTCTCAAATTTTTTGACTTTTTATAAATGAAATATTTAAGTAAATGAAATAAAAAATCACAAAATACATTAAAGGGATACTATGCAACTTTTTCATATTTTAAAGAGCGGGTCAATTGAGCCTCGGAGTCCTTCTCCACCCACGTATCAATTTTAAAAAATGCAACATTAGTAGGCGTTGCCTGGAGGACCGAGAGGGCGGAGCCGCGGCAGTGACGAAGACGATGGCTAACTAGACGAAGCTAGCTCCCTTCACTCTGAGCAGTTGATAGAAGTGGAGGACGTTTCTCCCCCTCCTTACACAGACACTCGAGAAGAAAGGGACCAAGTCTATTTGGAGGAGACAAGCGGACCTGAGTCTTATTGTTTTGAGCTTGTGAGTTGCCTGAAACTCCCAGAACCGACCCAACAGAATCACCTCTGAAAGGTAAGTAGCCGTTAGCCATAGCATTGGATTAGCTGCAGGGTTTGTCTCCACGGCCCTAAAAAGCTAGTATTCAGCATGTTTTAGAGGTTTATCTGCTTCAGCACACCTGGTTTTAATCAGCAACAAATAGCTGAGCTGCTTAACAGCTAATCTAACCTGTTAAAGCAGGAAAATCCACTGAAACATGCTGGATAGCTCTCCGGTAGCCCTGGGCTCAAGTTACAGTCTGCTGCATATAAAGTTATGAAAATACCCCATGAGAAAATCATTCTGTAATGTGTTCAGCCCACTAAAACTGCCCTGATTTCTTTATTTATTTACTAATAACAGCTGCTCTCTCGGTTCTAGGTCCTCTGGTGTCTGCAGCTGGTCTCTGCTGGTGTCCTCAGGATCAGGAACTTCCAGAAGAATGTGCCTTTCGATGACTCTTTCCCCCTTATTTGTTATATTAATTAAATAAATCTCAATATATATATTTCCTGTTTTTGTTCATGTCCATAAATACTTAAACATGCTTGAAATTAGAACGAGCTTTTAACAGTGAGGTGCTAGTTTAATTAATTACAATAGAGCTAGTTAAACATGCAACAAAAATGTGATATTCAATGTAATTTATAAATATCCATTAAAATATCAAAACTGGAATCTAAATGAGATATTTGGCAGCACAAAAAACTTGTCAAACACAATATTTATTATAATAATTGTAGGCAGACAGGAGACAGAGCTGATGGAGGTTCTCAGTCATCGAAGGATGGCTGAAGGCTTTCCAGGAACAGGAGATGTGGTGTTGTCTCTTCTCTCTCTATTCTGCCAGATGATCTGATAGGTTACAGGTGTGTGAGGACATCCTCATGCTGTCATAACCAGATGACAGGAGTTATCAGGTGATCAGCCAGGCTAATGAGATGCAGAAAGAAAACAAATTCAGGACAGTGTACAATATGTGGTGTTGCTCACCTTATGTGCTCTTATAGAATATTAATGTGTGCATGCCTCATGGTGTAGAGTCCATATTTTGCTGAATGTCCTGCAATAATGCAGGTTATTAGTTACTTTACTTTTGATAGCAAAAACAAAATATTTAATGTAAAAGTTATTTTCCAGGAGAATCAGCTCACACGTCACCACCAAGTGTCACAGGGCAGAATCAGTAGCCTCCTTCATGATGTAATCACATACTTATTTAATTGTTAATATCTTAAAAATTCTGAAATGTTTTAATTTTTTTTTTTTTACCTTGAACAGTTCACTGAGCTTGCACTGTCACTGAGGTGGAAGCTGGAATCAACAGCAGACACCTTACATCTTGGTCTTTTCAGGGGGTCTGGACGCTCTGGGACCTTCTGGAAGATGAATTTTCATCATGGTCCCTGTGGGTCACCAGACACACTGCGGCTGTGAACTCCATTCTGGGTGGCTATGTAAAAACAAAGAAGCAGCACATTTATAAATGTTTAAAAGAGCATAAAATCACGTGTAAAAATAATCTGTAAAACAAATTAAAACTAGACGGTAATAATAAAATGTTTACATAGAAGATTATTAAAAATAATTCACCTTTGCTACAGGGAAGGTTTCACGTCAGCCTGGACAAGTGCATTCTTGCAGCTAAATCAGTCTGACAGCCAGTGTCTTGGGTAGATTTAGCCTGAAAAAAAAAATAGAAGCACATTGTTGTTGGGAGTTTATAAAGTCAGATAATATACAAAAGAATCTCCTATATAGGCGCTTTATAACATTCCTAGTGTGTGATCGTTGTTATAACGTAAAAGTCAGTCACATATGATGTGGAGAGCCTGAAATGCGACCTCCTGAACAGAATTCCTCACAGAACCGGGTCACAAGCTGGGTTTCACGCTGTAATGCTGTCAACTAGTGCAGCGTTAGTTAGAGACACTGTTGCAGAATTGCCGACTGACTAGCTAAAGGAAGTGAACCACGTCTCTCAGACTTTGCATTTAGGTAGGGAATTGTCTTTAGAAGATGTTAAAACGTTTATTTAGCTGACTCACCTCAGACTGGAGCCCACCGTGGTGGGGGAGCAGAGTCGATGGGCTGCATCTAAATCGCGGAAGAGCCACGGTGGGCAGCCTCCCTCTTCAAACGGAGGCGTGCAGAATCGCGGGTAAAATGCCCACAGAGTCACCGCAACCATACTACACTACACCTACTCACCAATACTAAGACGATATGGAACACTAAACCCGAAATACTTTCCCAATTACACTAACAGCCAAACACTAACTAAACTACAATATACAACAGCCAAGCTAACACTAAATAAGTATTTATAACACTAAAAGATATGCTAAAGACTAGGATATGCTAATGCTATATGCTAATGCTGAACTACCGCTGACCTCCTACACTCGCTTGCAAATCCAACTCCCACTCGCCACAGGGCGTGGCCGAGACGCTCGTTGCTTTTATATCTTTGGCACGGAGCTGCTACGTAGTACTCTACTGGTTTACGTAGTACTTTACTCTTTAGCCATTGGCTAAAATTTATTCAAAATGACTCAAATTCTATGTTTTCAGCTGAAGGTGGCGCATTACTGTGGTTTTTAGACAGAATTTTTAATTTTTAAAGAAAATGCACCAAAATGCTAAAATAAAGAATGCACACATTTAAAACACTATTAGACACTCATTTATACAGTTCATCAGCAAAAAAAAGTTAATTTAGACGTTACTTGCTCTTTAAATAATTCTCTTGAGCCAGTATGTGATAAAATGACCCTTTACAGGGTTAATGAAATGCCACTTAGACCCCCCACTGCCCTCTGTGGCCAGAATATGCACTTGCAACTTCAGAGTTGCCGGTCTGGTCCCTGCTGGTGGAGGGAGCTGACATGCATGAAGCTGCAGTATGCTTCCAGCATGTTTCCTGCATGTTCTAGATCATGAACACAGCTGATTTGTTTGACTTAGTGATGACTCACTCCTGTGGACACTACTGAAGGCTAAGGAGACATTTCAGCTGTTGGATGTTAAAAAGACGAACGCACAGTGAGGAGATAAGTTTCACTTTTGCTTTGACCACAGAGAATTAATAGCAGACACTAGGAGTTGCTAAAAGCTAACACAACTGCCAAGTGGGCCCAAGTCTAAAATACTTTCCTCTAGCTGACAAATTATTGAATGAGTTTGAAAAAGCATCAGTTTCCACTTGGCTCCCAGACAGATAAAAAACCTGACCTTGATACACACTACTGATGCTTAATATTACTAACACACACACACACACACACACACACACACACACACACACACACACACACACACACACACACACACACACACACACACACAGGCTAAGTGACAAGGCACCTTGTCCTACTTATTTGAAATTTAGGCATTTTTAAATGTAGGCAGACTGACATATTTTTTTATGAAATTGCATCTCACACTATGTTCGTTTTTTGGTAATTAATTAACTTAAGGGAATTTAAAACTGTACAGCTAAACTCAATGTGGGTGTAATTAAAAAAAAATAAAGGGATTGCTTCTGAGAGATTCCCAAATGCATTTGCAGCAATAGCATTTTTCCCTATGAGGATAATTTTACAGCCACTTAACCTGTAAAAGCAAATGACTCAATTCAATAACAGCATTGATTTTTATAGCTTGATGGTGGCTACAGGTGTGACAGCACATGCGGATAGAATATATTAAATCACCTCAGGGGAATTTTTTAAAATATAAACATACAAAACAGAAAGCATAACAGGGGTTTTTATTAAGAAGTGAAACTGAAAGTGGTCAGGTCACTCACCTGTGTCTGTGAGGGTCTGAAGGTGCAGCTGAATGCCTGCTGCAGAGAGTCCAGGAAAGGCTGGATCTTGTAAAGGCCCTGGTTGCTTCCCTGGGAAGGCCGGAAAGCCACAATGTGAAAGTACTTGAGGATCTTCTCGAACCGGGATTGGCTCATCTTCAAAGCGATGCTTCTGTTGCTGAAGAAGCCGGAGCTCCAGATGCTCAGGACCGACTCGCAGCGGTGCACACTGGTGGAGATGACAAAGCCTAAAAACGCCTTCATCTCGTGTGCCGTAACAGGACACCAGCCTTCCTCTGAGCCGAAACGCTCCTGAAACTTCTTGGCGTACATGTTAGTCTGGGACACCATGTTTTGGATGCAGTTGTCTGGAACAAAGAGCTGGAAGAAATCCAAGGCAGTGGCTGCTTCTGGCATCTTCTGAGTAGGGCCTAGATCAGGAAAGGAAGGGGAAACGTTTGTGAAATCTTGAGGCAAATCTCTCTTAGTTCCTAAACATTGATAAAAGACATTAAGTTTTTCTGAGCTTGCTGAAAAACCTTTTCTCTTTTGACACTTTGAAAAGATAAAATTAGATTTTGCTGAGCTGTCACTGTCAAGGCAGAATAAGATGCTTGCAGGATAAAAGAGAGACAGCATCCTAACAACCGCTTGGCCTTTTTTATGAATCAACCACGGCAGCTTTTGGTATGAACGTCAGAAGCCCAGGGCAGCAGTTGGAAACTTTACACGACTTGACAGTCGCCTCACTGTGATACTTGTCACATAGCCGTGTTTCCTTCTTTTCAGAAGGTTTTGGTGTCTCGTTGACTTACGTTCAGTGGCAGGAAATGAATCAAATCATCTTCCCATGCAGTCAAATCAGGATGGAGACATGACAGGGGGAAGTCTGCAGCCCGTCAATAAAGCTTCAGATAATAAAAGACGGTGTTGTTTGGACAGCAGCGTTTAGAGCTTTGTCTAAACAGTGGATCAGTTTTAGCCTTAGCTCAGTGGACTGGCAAACAGACAAAGCAAACAAACCTGCCTATTCTTGATTTACTAAAAAGGTGCAACCATATAGGTGTAGTTCACCTGTTGACACTGATAATTTTAGTGTACTGTACTAATAAAAGGTTTAACCCTTCTTTTACGTTCGGGTCAATTTTGACCATTTTAGAAGTTTTCTCTCTCAAATATGATTTATCTGAGATTTCTGACCTTATCCACACAATTAATCAGAGCATACAAATTAAATGTGGGTCATTTTTAACATGTCAAAAACGACCAGTCATATGAAATGAATGAGCCACACCCTTTGTGAATAAAACTGAAATCTTACGGACGTAATCCCATTTATCGCAACCTCTAACGAACCTCATTCCCTCTTCTGAGTCCCACCTAAACACTTTCTACTAGGTTGGTTAAAGAGCACCAGCCAGAAGCAGTCTACTACCACCAGAAGGTCTTTGTCCTAAGAGATATCAAATCTAGGGATGTGCGATATATCTGAATCAACATCGGTATCAATCGATGAACTGAATTGCTTCTGATTGGTAGAATATCCCCAATATTTCCAAATAGCTGTCTGTTTGAAAAACGTGTATGAAGGACCTGACGTCATTTACACTGCAGGTCACACCCTTGTGGAAAAGTATCATACCAAGGTTAAGGTCTATGTTGACGGTTCAGGTGAGGTTAAAAGGTTCTGGGTCACATCGTGGCAAAAACTAGCCCCAAAATCTAGGCCAACTGTAACATTAGCAAAAGATTTTTTCTCTGCAGGTCAGTCTAACCATGCTCCATTGTAGCCTCAGCAGGTTCAGCCAATCACAGTGCTCTATGTTTCTAGAGAGACATTGGGCAGTCTTAGCAGCAGACCTGCAATGGAGAAAAACTACAAAGATGGCATCAACTTAAAAACGGTGCTTGTTTGAAACTGCTTTGGCATCAACTTTGGACAATTTAGACTTGAGATTTTCTTTGATACATAAGTAGATAGAAGTACTTAAGTCCTTTATTTTGAAAAAGCATATATGTGCTTCTTCTTCTATGGTGTATGGGGGACTGCCACACAGGGAGCCTAAGTCACGCCCATCTACTTCTGGACCACGAGTCCCTGCAAGAATGAAAAAATGAATGAAAGTCAATGGGGCTAAAAACACTATTTTCTAATTCCGCTTGTTATGTTCCATGGATTTCACATAGGAGGTCCGTGAATTTTAAAGAAGCATTTTGATACCAATAAAGCACTTATTTTAGAATGGGGAGAAACTTTATTTTAGGTTTTGTGTGAACTTTGTGTGAAGTCCAGGACTACAAATGCGCATCACCAAAGTGACATCATCAAACGAGACAGGGAGAAAAACAGAGGGACAATGGCTGTAAGTTCAGCAAACTTCAAATCCTTCCTTCAGGAGGAAAGAACCACCATAAATCTGGCCATTTGGTAAGTAGCAGCTACGCTAGGGGAAAGGAGATAATGTGGGAACGTCATATATGCGATGTGCTGATGTCTGGTTTGTAGTCATGCTAATTGCGAACTTTTACAAGCAGATAAATGTCAAAGTACATGACAGACATGGTTGAAACACCCATCATTAGTTTTCAATTAAATTGCAGTACAACACATGTGTGATCAGGGCGTAAGGCAAAGCAGATTAGAAAATGGCTCTTTTAGCCCCTTTGACTTGCATTCATTCTTCCGGAGACTCATAAGCTGACCGGAAAGGGAGGAGACAAACTCTCTATTGGGCAGTCAGCACCAGCCCTGCAGTGGTAAAAAATTCAAAGATGGCATCAACTCAGGAATGATGCTCATTTGAAACAGCTTTGGCATCAACTTTGGACATTTTACATTTGGGGTTTTCTTTAAGCAGATAGAGGAAGTTAAGTTCTTTATTTAGAAAAAGCATATATGTGATTCTTCTTCTTCTTCTATGGTGTATGGCGGACTGCCCATTGATAGATTTCTGTAGCAAAGGATATGTCACATTTTTCCTTGTTCCGATTGGTCCTAGTGCTGTCAACCTGTGCATAGAGACAGTTAGAATGACAATCATAGATTCTGCTCCATGTCTGATTTCTGCCTATGGGTCATGGTCAGACTATATTTTTACATTTATAGGATGGTTGTCAAGGTTAGGCTTTAATGTATGAAACTAACATCCATACTCTATCAGTGGTCTTTGAAATTCTTTAGGTTCATGGAAATCCACCAATATTACAGCCGATTCAGATCATCATACCATCGGCACACAAAGCCAATAGCAAAGATTCTATCTAGAGCTGTTGTTCTTCAGATCTTGAGCACAACTTTAAGCTCAATGGAGCAGAGCAATTTCATTATCCACAAACATCCGAAAGCAACATTTTCATTTTCTCCAAACCGCTGCTCTGGTTCTGAGTGGTTCTCTGCAGCTAAAACAATGAACGACTCTTGCTTCAAGTCTCTCAATGTTGAATTAATGACAACGCACAGAAGAGTGTCTTTTCTAATAAGTGTGAAGGAGGAGGACAAAACATGATCAAATAAAAGGCAGTGGCATCCAAGCACACCCACACAGCAGATGCTTGCAGCCAAGAAGACAACCAAAGCTACGATGCTGATAAAAAAAAAAATCTATGCATTTTCCTTCTGTTCAAGTTGAAATCTGAATGCAAAATCCAGCAAAAATTGCACTGATTGTCAGTCTCAACACTAAAGATAAAGGTATTTGCACCAGATTAAAGGAACTTCAATTATTGCCAATGCTGCTATAAAAATGCACGTTTCCTTAATAGATTTTAGTTATTCATTATTATTTACACAAATATTCCATCTACTAACATTGTCTAATGTTAATTTTTCTAAGCTATCATGAGCTGATATGTTATTTCTGACTAATCTCTGCTTAGTAGATCTTTTATAATCAGAGATTTAAAAATATCCAGAGATTACTGTACATCTGCTGTGGATCAGCCATGCACATAAAGTGGGCTGCATGGTGGCACAGTGGTTAGCACTGTTGCCTCGCAGCTCGAAGGCTACAAGTTCGAAACTCAGCTCGGCTGCGGCCTTTCTGCGTGGAGTTGCGTGTTCTCCCCATGCATGCGTGGGTTTCCTCCGGGTACTCCGGTTTCCCCCACAGATCACAACATGTCCTGTAGGTTATAAATTGTAAGTCGCTTTGGATAAAAGCGTCTCCTAAATACATAAACATAAACATAAAGTAAACTGAATGTGCTTTAGGCTCAGTTTTTAGCAAAAAAATTTTTTAAAAAGCCCTGGAATTGAGCTCAACTTCCATCTATCTTTGCTAAAAGGTTTTTCCTGAGAAACTTTCTGACGTAATTACACATGGGAAAAAATATGCAATGCTTGATTGCAATGCATTACATAAGAAAACCCCTTTACATATTTGTAAAAGTTAATATTTGTTATATAAGAGTGTCCACTTTCAACTGAATGCAATATGTGAACAAGTTAAGACCGTCAGAACGGGGTCAAACAGATATGGTGGCATATGGTGAGCCAATGTAATCTAACAAACCCGGTCAAGTTAAATCCCACCAACATCACCACGAGTTGATTATATAATCTAAGATTTGGTTAAATGTTTTATAATCCTTTAAAAAAAAAATCAGACGGTGAGATGAGTCTTTCCTAAAAACTGACCTTGCACGCTAAAACCCCCACAGGGTTTTTTCTAGCTCTGCACCTGTTTCAGTGAGAGTTTGCATGCGGTTGACTGAATATTTTCTGACAGCGCCCAATGATTTATGAACCGTCACCTTATCGTGGTGGAGGAGTTTGAGTGCCCTAATGATCCTAGGAGCTATGTTGCCTGGGGCACTTAGTGCCCCTGGTAGGGTCTCCCATGACAAATTGGTCTTAGGTGAAGGGTGAGACAGAGAACGGTTCGAAGGATCTTTCATGGCGGTGAAAACGAAGAGTCGGAGTACCCGGCCCGGAGGGTTACCGGGGTCCCACCCTGGAGCCAGGCCTGGGGTTGGGGCCCGTGAGCGAGCGCCTGGTGGCCGGGCTTTCGCCCATGGGGCCCGGCCGGGCCCAGCCCGAACCGGATACATGGGCTCGTCCAACTGTGGACCCACCACCCGCAGGAGGAACATGAAGGGTCCGGTGCAATGTGAATCGGGTGGCAGACCAAGGCGGGAGCCTTGGCGGTCCAATCCCCGGACAAGGAAACTAGTTTTTGGGACATGGAACGTCACCTCGCTGGCGGGGAAGGAGCCGGAGCTTGTGGCAGAGGTTGAGCGGTACCGGCTAGATATAGTCGGACTCACCTCGACACATTGCATTGGCTCTGGAACCCGAGACCTGGAGAGGGGTTGGACACTCTACTTTGCTGGAGTTGCTCCGGGTGAGAGGCGGAGGGCTGGGGTTGGCTTTTTGTTAGCCCCGAGACTCTCTGCCTGTGTGTTGGGGTTTACCCCGGGGGACAAGAGGGTAGCTTCCTTGCGCCTTCGGGTCGGGGAACGGGTCCTGACTGTTGTTTGTGCGTATGGGCCAAATATCAGTTCAGAGTACCCACCCTTTTTGGAGTCCCTGGGACGAGTGCTAGATAGTGCTCCATCAGGGGACTCCATTGTCCTGCTGGGGGACTTCAATGCTCACGTGGGCAATGACAGCTTGACCTGGAGGGGTGTGATTGGGAGGAACGGCCCACCTGATCAGAACTCGAGCGGTGTTTTGTTATTGGACTTCTGTGCAAGCCGCAGTTTGGCCATAACGAACACTATGTTCGAACATAAGGATGCCCACCGGTACACTTGGTACCAGGGCAGCCTAGGTCACAGGTCGATGACAGATTTTGTAGTCGTATCATCTGACCTGCGACCGTATGTTTTGGACACCCGAGTGAAGAGAGGGGCGGAGCTGTCAACTGATCACCACCTGGTGGTGAGTTGGATCAGATGGCAAGGGAACATGCCGCGTAGACCTGGCAGACCCAAACGCATAGTGAGGGTCTGCTGGGAACGCCTGGCAGAAGAACCTGTCAAGACGGTCTTCAACTCCCACCTCCGGCAGAGCTTTGACCACGTCCCGAGAGCAGTGGGGGACATTGAGTCCGAGTGGGCCTTGTTCCACTCTGCGATTGTCGAGGCGGCTGTTGCTAGCTGTGGTCGTAAGGTGGCCGGTGCCAGTCGTGGTGGCAACCCCCGTACCCGCTGGTGGACACCAGAGGTTCGGGGAGCCGTCAGGCTGAAGAAGGAGGCCTACAGGGCGTGGCTGGTCTGTGGGTCTCCGGAGGCAGCAGACAGGTACCGGATAGCCAAGCGGGGTGCAGCAGTGGCAGTTGCCGAGGCAAAATCTCGGGCGTGGGAGGAGTTTGGTGAGGCCATGGAGAAAGACTATCGATCGGCTCCAAAGAGGTTCTGGCAAACTGTCCGGCGCCTCAGGAGAGGAAGGCAGCAACTCGCTCACACTGTTTACAGTGGGGATGGGGAGCTGCTGACGTCAACTGAGGCTATAGTCGGACGGTGGAAGGAATACTTTGAGGAGCTCCTCAATCCCACCAATGCGCATTCCGAGGAGGAACCAGAGCTGGGAGGCCTGGGGATGGACTGTCCGATCTCGGGGGCAGAAGTTGCTGAGGTAGTCAAACAACTACACAGCGGCGGAGCCCCGGGGGCGGATGAGGTTCGTCCTGGGTATCTCAAGGCTATGGATGTTGTAGGGCTGTCATGGTTGACACGTCTCTACAACATTGCGTGGTCATCGGGGGCAGTTCCTAGGGAGTGGCAGACCGGGGTGGTGGTCCCCATCTTTAAGAAGGGTGACCTGAGGGTGTGTTCCAACTATAGGGGGATCACACTCCTCAGCCTCCCTGGAAAGGTCTACTCCAAGGTACTGGAGAGGAGGGTCCGATCGATAGTTGAATCTCAGATAGAGGAGGAGCAATGTGGTTTTCGTCCTGGCCGTGGAACTGTGGACCAGCTCTATACCCTTGCAAGGGTGATGGAGGGGGCATGGGAGTTTGCCCAACCAATCCACATGTGCTTTGTGGATTTGGAGAAGGCTTATGACCGTGTCCCCAGGGGCACCCTGTGGGGGACGCTCCAGGAGTATGGGGTGGGTGGCTTTCTGTTAAGGGCCATTCAGTCCCTTTACCAGAGGAGCGTGAGTTTGGTCCGCATAGCCGGTAGTAAGTCGGACCTGTTCCCAGTGAGGGTTGGACTCCGCCAGGGCTGCCCTTTGTCACCGGTTCTGTTCATCACATTTATGGACAGAATTTCTAGACGCAGCCGTGGTGTGGAGTGTGTCGAGTTTGGTGGCAGGAGAATCTCGTCTCTGCTTTTTGCAGATGATGTGGTCCTCCTAGCTGCATCCAGCTCTGACCTTCAGCTCTTGCTGGGTAGGTTCGCGGCCGAATGTGAAGCGGCTGGGATGAGGATCAGCACCTCCAAATCTGAGACCATGGTTCTCGACCGGAAAAGGGTGGCTTGCCACCTCCGGGTCGGGGGAGAGGTCCTACCTCAAGTGGAGGAGTTTAAGTATCTCGGGGTCTTGTTCACGAGTGAGGGTAGGAGGGATCGGGAGATCGACAGGCGGATTGGTTCGGCGTCTGCAGTGATGCGGACGCTGAGCCGATCTGTCGTGGGGAAGAGGGAGCTGAGCCAGAAAGCCAGGCTCTCGATTTACCGGTCGATCTACGTCCCAATCCTCACCTATGGTCATGAGCTTTGGGTAATGACCGAAAGAACGAGATCGCGGATACAAGCGGCCGAAATGAGTTTCCTCCGTAGGGTGGCCGGGCTCAGCCTTAGAGATAGGGTGAGGAGCTCGGACATTCGGGAGGGACTTGGAGTAGAACCGCTGCTCCTCCGGATCGAAAGGAGCCAGTTGAGGTGGTTTGGGCATCTGGTCAGGATGCCTCCTGGACGCCTCCCTGGGGAGGTGTTTCGGGCATGTCCTGCTGGCAGAAGGCCCCCGGGTCGACCCAGGACACGTTGGAGAAGTTACATCTCCAATCTGGTCCGGGAACGCCTTGGGGTCCTGCCGGAGGAGCTGGTGGACAAGGCCGGGGAGAGGACGGCCTGGAGCTCCCTAGTTGGGATGCTGCCCCCGCGACCCGGACCCGGATAAGCGGAGGAAGACGAGACGAGGCACACAGATTCCAACAAGGGAGTGTTGTCAAATCCAGACTGTGTGTGTGTGTGTGTGTGTGACTGACAGGAGGGGGGGTGGGGTGGGGGGTCTGACAGGGAAATGCAGCCACGATGCATAATAGTATTCAAATAGCTGACAGCAAGGATCAACTTAAACAGCTTTCCATCCCTTTTAAACCTACGTCCAGTTTTAATTTCTCCAAATGAGTAAATCTGCAACTGATGTGGTTTTCAACAGTTTCTAATCATTCGAGTCAACACATGTTACACAGTTGTTGTGCTAAAGCAAACAGACCCAGACTGGTTTATAACAAATCCAGACAGAATATACAAAGCCGACAGACACACCTGCTGTCATCTTAGATTAAGCCAATAGCAACAGAAACAGAACAGGTTGTTCCAGGATGTGGGAGCATCCTCTAACTTTCTGTCTCCAAGGATGGCAAAGAACAATAAAATGGACCAAACAACAACTGGTGTTGGATTAGTCGAGTTAGTTAGCTGGAAAATGGAGATGGGAAATAACCACACAAGCAGCTCCAACTTTCCTGTGGTCCTTTATATCTTCGTGTGGCACATTTCTGTTTTTTGCTGACATTAAAACAGCTTGACAAACAAATCTTTGTACACATGCAGTACGTTTTCCTGACACTGCAGTGGCTTCCTGGCACTTCGTCTAGTCAAATTGTGCTATTTCATATTTTCATAACTGAGCTATTAGGTTGCAGAGGAGAGGAGCAGGACTCGGTTCATTTCACCCCATGGCCACAGGCTAGAAATCTGCTTCCAAAGCTGCAACGTGCATGGTGGAATACATTTTGGATTTCATGCAGGAAACAGTTGATTAAAGGTGGTATTGTTGAAGTACTGTTTGCGCGTGCAACTATTACCATTACAATTTAGGGTAACAAGAAACATCTTAGTGTTTCTCCATTACAAACCCCTGCAATACACTACAGCAGGGCAGGGGTATTCAATTCCAAGCCTGGAGGGTAGGTATCCAACACGTTTCTGTTTTAACTCATTTTCAACACACCTGATTTCAATCAGCAGGTGATTACCAGGCTTCTGCAGAGCCTGATGAGCTGCACAGGTGATTCGACCACTGAATCAAGTGTGTTGGAGCAGAGGAACAACTAAAACGTGCTCCAAGACCAGTATCATGGAAGTGGTTTCTTTATTTATTTTTTAAGGGGGATAAGTATACATTTTTTGTATATTTACTTATAACATCAAAAATACTCCATGACCGGAATTGAATACTACAGCATGTGACCCACAGCACCAAGAGGATTATCAAAGGCAAATCGTTAGTCAGGGATGCAGTGTCATGCTCCTTTCCACTACTACAGATGCACATGGAGCAAAAATCACACGAGAATTTTAAAAATGCCCAGAAGCCACAGAAATGGCCTGCCTGACCTACAAAATACTCAGCCACTCCTGTCCAATCATCCCACAGCCCAGATGACCTTACTCATCTGATCACGTCTCACCGTATGTGTCTTTGTACGGTGGAACCGTGACATCCTGCAGCGTCTCCATCCAGCCCTCCTCCTCAGCCTGGCTGCGGGACAGAGAGCCCGGGGGACCTGCTCCGCCGCTGCCTCCACCAGCTCCCCCGCTGTGCCCGCAATCTCTGTCGCTCCTCTTTGGGTGGTGGTGGTGATGCTGTGGCGGATGCTGCTGCTCATCCTCGCCCGCCTCGGCAATGTAGTTGTCGGAGTCGGAGTCCCCGGAGGTGCTGTAGAAGGGATTGTCGCTGCTGTCATCCCCGGACTCTCCAAACACGTCGTCGGATATCTGTAGGCTCTCATACCGGGAGCGGGCCGCTTCCAGGAGAGACAGCGCCTTCCGCCCGCACTCCGCCATCTCTCTCCGCACTGATGCTCCTCTTCTCCTCTTCTTTCTTCTTCAGTCTGTCACTACGTCTCCTCTGGCGTGCAGGTTGTCACGATCCTGCAGGCTGGGGATGTGTGTGTATGAGAGAGAGAGAGAGAGATTGTGTGTATGCCTCGAATAAGTCACCTGCTACACCCTCCCAAGCCCGAGGTACTATAGCTATAAATTCGGATCCACCTGCGTCCTCCCGGCAGCTCAGATGCGGAACCTGGCGGTCAGGCTGCAGCCTACCAGGGAAAGCTGAGCATCAAGGGTCCGGAAATAATGCCGCCCCCTCGCTGTGCACCGGGCAAGACACAGCATCCGGGTTGGGAGAGCAGCGAGCTCAGATAAATGAGAGTAGTAGCTAGTACACACCGCCAGCCAGCCAATAAAATGGCACTCTTTTAGCCCAACGATGGGTATGGAGTCACAAGTGTCCTAAATATATATATTCATTTTTTAAAATGTGTAACCAACTTTTAATTTTTCTAATAAAGAATTGTGCCATTTTATAACTTATATTTTCATTTATTAATATTGTATATCTTTGAATGAAAAACAGCTCGTTGTTTTGGTAATATTAGGCCATGTTTTTTTATGTTGACAGGCTTGTTTCTTTAATTTTACTCTTTTGTACACAAAATATTCTCTCAATAATTTGCACACAATGTACTAAGCCATTTATAAAACTATTTAATTTAACACAGGTACAAGTGTTTGATTTATTTTTAGGAGCTGGTGCATGATATCACATTAAACAGCACAAGTCAGCCCTTAAAGCCAAGATATTTCAGCCAAGAACTGTTGTGACGTGTTAAAACTTGCACCCTAAAGGTAAAGCATGTAGTCAGCCATAAATGTGTTTGAAACAATGAAAGCCGAGCGTAGACGTGGCAATTTTTGGCCTATTTTGAGACGATTTTCCTCTCATGAGAAATTTTTTAGGTCTGGGCAAATTTTGCGTCACGCGTTGTGTAGTAGGGGTAACAAGAAGCAATAAACACCTAAATCTCAACAAAAGCTCCCGATCAGCAAGTGTGCAATTGCACGAATATCAAACATGTTTGATTTTTTTGCTCGTCTCGCGTCAGGGAACCACTCTGTTGAAACGGCGCTGTGACTGAAATGTACAAAAAACACTCACACAGCATATGCACCAGCACCTCTACACATTTGACGTGTAGAACAGTGTAAGAACATGACTCGTGAACTTTGCCCTGCGAGGAAGTCGTAAAGTTTGAGATGGAGCTTAATGCAATGATTTAAAAAGTGGAACAGTGTAAGCCCAACTGAGGACATGCCTCCATGATCACTGATGGTATCCCAAATAACTGATCTGAGAACAAATTAATATACAACTCTAACTTACCATGTTCATCCGATTTTTCCTGAACTACTTAACATAGACAAAAATATCCTGAAAGGGCCGCAGTTGTGGAGATGCTTGATCCATCTCTAACAAATGGCTTCCTCGATCTTCCAGAAGAACAGTAAGTTTAATAAGATGTCACACATTGAAAAAACACTTGTTTAATAAATGCTGAATTAAACATCAATTATCAATCTAACTAGATCTACATCACAAATTGTAAACATGTAAAGATAAATCAATAGTAGGAAAACACTAATTTAGTTTTTCTGCTTATTACTTTCATTGGTCCTCTCTAGACAAAAACCCTTTCAGTACATGTACAGTGCAATGGAAAGATGTCAGAACAGTTGAGAAAGGAAATTTGTTTTACTTATGGAAGCAAATTTTACACACTTGAAAAACAGAAGCCAAGGACAAAATGATCTTATTACAACAGGCCAGTAAAACTATTTCATAACAACGCTTTGGATTTTTAATAAGACTAAAGATCTTTCACTGTTGTCAGTTTTCAACAAAAACATTTATTGTTCTTTTAGATTTCTAAAAAAGAAGCATCAGTGTTATAGATTGTGAACAAATATTACTATTAATAAACTCAGAGTGTGTGGTGTTTCTTTTTAACCACCTTAGTAAAACTGAACTTGTTTCAAGAGGTCTTGCCTTTGCCCAGATATGTGATCCATTATAGTTTGGCTTGATAGGAGATTCAATTCAATTCAAGTGTATTTATATAGCGCCAAATCACGACAAGAGTCGTCTCAAGGCACTTCACATAATAAACATTCCAATTCAGGTCAGTTCATTAAGCCAATCAGAAATAATGTTTCCTATATAAGGAACCCAGCAAATTGCATCAAGTCACTGACTAGTGTCAGTGACTATACAGCAATCCTCATACTAAGCAAGCATGCTGCGACAGTGGAGAGGAAAACTCCCTTTTAACAGGAAGAAACCTCCAGAGAATCCTGGCTCAGCATAAGCAGCCATCCTCCACGACTCACTGGGGATCGAGAAGACAGAGCACACACACACACACACACACACACACACACACGCACGCACACACACACACACACACACACACACACACACACACACACACACACACACACACACACACACACACACACACACACACACACACACACACACACACACAAAGACAAGTAATGTGTCTATAGTTATACAGGTGCTGGCCAGTAAATTAGAATATCATCAAAAGGTTGAAAATATTTCAGTAATTCCATTCAAAACGTGAAACTTGTACATTATATTCATGCAATGCACACAGACCAATGTATTTCCGATGTTTATTACGTTTAATTTTGATATTTATAGGTGACAACCAATGAAAACATCAAATCTGGTATCTCAGAAAATTAGAATATTCTAAAGGCCAATGAAAAAATGTTTGTTTCTCTAATGTTGGCCAACTGAAAAGAATGAACATGAAAAGAATGTGCATGTATAGCACTCAATACTTAGTCGGGGCTCCTTTTGCCTCAATAACTGCAGTAATGCGGCGTGGCATGGACTCGATCAGTCTGTGGCACTGCTCAGGTGTTATGAGAGCCCAGGTTGCTCTGATAGTCGTCTTCAGCTCCTCTGCATTGTTGGGTCTAGCGTATTGCATCCTCCGCTTCACAATACCCCATAGATTTTCTATGGGGTTAAGGTCAGGCGAGTTTGCTGGCCAATCAAGGACAGGGATACCATGGTCCTTGAACCAGGTGCTGGTGGTTTTGGCACTGTGTGCAGGTGCCAAGTCCTGTTGAAAGGTGAAGTCTGCATCCCCATAAAGTTGGTCAGCAGCAGGAAGCATGAAGTGCTCTAAAACTTCCTGGTAGACGGCTGCATTGACCCTGGACCTCAGGAAACAGAGTGGGCCAACACCGGCAGATGACATGGCACCCCACACCATCACTGACGGTGGAAACTTTACACTGGACCTCATGCAACGTGGATTCTGTGCTTCTCCGCTCTTCCTCCAGACTCTGGGTCCTTGATTTCCAAAGGAAATGCAGAACTTGCTTTCATCAGAAAACATAACTTTGGACCACTCAGCATCAGTCCAGTCCTTTTTGTCCTTGGCCCAGGCGAGACGCTTCTTGCGCTGTTTCATGTTCAAGAGTGGCTTGACACACGGAATGCGACACCTGAATCCCATGTCTTTCATGAGTCTCCTCGTGGTGGTTCTTGAAGCGCTGACTCCAGCTGCAGTCCACTCTTTGTGGATCTCCCCCACATTTTTGAATGGGTTTGTCGTCACAATTCTCTGCAGGGTGCGGTTATCCCTAGAGCTTGTACACTTTTTTCTACCACATTTTTTCCGTCCCTTCGCCTGTCTGTTAATGTGCTTGGACACAGAGCTCTGCGAACAGCCAGCTTCTTTAGCAATCACCTTTTGTGTCTTGCCCTCCTTGTGCAAGGTGTCAATGATTGTCTTTTGGACAGCTGTTAAGTCAGAAGTCTTCCCCATGATTGTGGTGCCTTCAAAACAAGACTGAGGGACCTTTTAAAGGCCTTTGCAGGAGTTTTGAGTAAATCAGCTGATTAGAGTGGCAGCAGGTGTCTTCTATATTCAGCCTTTTCAGAATATTCTAATTTTTTGAGATACCAAATTTGGAGTTTTCATTAGTTGTCACTTATGAATATCAAATTTAAATGTAATGAACATTGGAAATACATTGGTCTGTGTGCATTGCATGAATATAATGTACAAGTTTCACGTTTTGAATGGAATTACTGAAATATTTTCAACCTTTTGATGATATTCTAATTTACTGGCCAGCACCTGTATTGTGATGTCTTAGTAAATATTGTATTTGGTGAAAGATAAACTTTATTGTATTTATCCTCGTGGATCTATAATTAAACGGATAAACTAGTATTAGCACATCAAAAGTCAATGAAAACAAAAAGATATTTTCAGAAGAGAGAGAATGTATTAGTGGTTAGCAGCAGTGTCCTAGTCGATGGCCCCCTCCATGAGGCCACCACAGCTCAGCAGAACGTCATTGTAGCTTCTTCTGGGGAGAAAAACACTTACAGAGAAAATAAAGTTAACAGCTGAAATAGCAGGAAATAGTACAGTTAAAGAGCAGATTGTAGAAGAAAGCAGTAGAGTGTGAGAAGTGGTCAGTGTGTCCTCTGCTTAGATCTGCTTAGACCTGCTCTTCATCTGAAACAGACAAAACCTCATCACTGTCAAATAAAGGTGAACGTATTAAAACATAAACATTTAATGCTGATTTCATCACTTTTTTTAATCAAACATAAAGGTCTGTTTCTTATTAGCGTGAGAGATTTGACTGCCGCCATCAGCATAACAGATATTTCATTTCTTCATATATTATTTAATTCACATTGTTGACCTTTATAATGCACACAACACAATAAGTAATGATGCTCATTAATCCAGTTTTTTGTAAATTGAAATTTTGCCGAAAATAAAGATCAGATAGTTGCAACAAATTGCTAATATTTGTTTCTTTCATATTGACCTAAAGGACAAAATGGTCTGAGACAATTGAAAAGTAAATATTACTCAATTTATTTGAATGCCTTCAACAGTACTTGAGATGAATGTTAATTCTGATACACTGATATTTTGTGTTATGAAACCCAATTTATATATACGTTTTTGAGAATCTTACATGCAGACCTTTACTGCATGTCTTTTGTGTGGTGCAATTAAAACTCAGACTGCAAGTTGGCAGATTTTACCACCTCCATTCTGACAGAATGAGATCTCGTGATAACACTGGATGTGTCTTGGAAGCGTCTGGCTTGAGTTTTCCAATTAAATTCAGTCTTAAAAATGGAAAATACAGTCTGGCTTTTTATTACTGCAATACCTTCTATCATCTCGCCTATAGCCTAGTGAACAAGACCAAACTCTTGCTCTCTAAAGTTTGGTCTTGGAACACTCCGTGGAACCTTCGCAGACCCTAGCAGCATTCTGATGGGCCAATCACAGCTCTCTATCAGGATTTCAAACCGATAAGAGCGCTGTGAATGGTCCACAGTGGTGGGCTAATCACAATGCTCTTTAGATTTTGTGGGCAATTCGGGCAGGATGATGTGACAGAGTGGAACAAGATGGCGACAGCTCATTTGAAAAGGCTTTTACATAAAGTTTGGCCTTTTTGGACTAGGGCTTTATTAGAATCAGCGCCTTGGGCTTCCTGACAGTCGCGGAAGGCGCTTTATAAATAAAGCTTTGATTGATTGATATTTAAGTCCTTTACTTAGGATAAGGATGTATTTTCACCTTTTTCAACAGCGGACTGCTTCTTTGACCGATATTCGTTGCTGTGAGTATGTCACATTGTTCGTTGTCCAGTAGCATTCCGAGACCGTTTGAAAGACAACGATAGAACCCGCCCCACGACCGAGAGCCGTCAAAGGAGCACTGCGTCTGAATTTCCAGACTATTGTCTCCCCTGCATTGTGATATATATCTTATTCTAAAGATGAAAAAAGTCCAGTTGGTCATCACATGATGTGTGGTGAAATGTGTTCTCCGTGACTGACCAATCCCCTGGGGGAGTGCTGAGCTGCAGACATGGCTTCACTCGGGAACTATTTGGTGTTTAACCCCCCGATCCAAATCCTTAATGCTGAATGTCAAACAGGGAGACATTGGGTCCCATTTTTGGTATGACTCGAACGTGAAAGCCCCAATCACCCAGCAAGCAGATATTCATACAATTAGGCATGAGCTCATGCCAATGCACACCCCCAGTTAATAGTATATTTGAAGCCCATATTTTAAATATTCAAGTAGTGTATTTTATTTTTAAGCAGTAATGTCAGCGAAAACCAATTTTTCTCTATCATTCCTCCCTGTAAATGCTAGTTTATCCCATATAACTGACAGCTTAATAAAAACAGTAGCAACAATAAAAGGTAATGTGATTAAGGTAAATATTTATGTAACTATAAGAATGAAAACTTGACAGACAACAAAAAGATCACAAAAATAGCTAGCGATCCCCAAATGGCTGCAAAATATGTAGCAACCTATAAACCTGTGAGTAATCATGAAAATGATTAAAGTTTAAAAGATGAAAATAAAAAGAAAATATAAAATGAGCAGATAACTGTAGTTTGCCTTGCTGAACCAGCATGCAATGTCACAAAACCAAATAGATAAAGGTAAAACAAGAAAGGTAATCATCTCAGTAGCCATAAGGGGCAATGACTCAAACCAACCAAAACAAAATGAGACAAGCATTAAAACAAGAAAACAATAAGCAAAGTAATAAACACTACGATCAGATGTGAAAGGCTCAGAGTTACACAGCACGAGGTGCTGCAATCATTTGTCAATACAAAAATCAGCAAAAAGAAAATCATAATAAGCACAAATAAAATAATAAACACAAATAAGGCAAACACAACTGCTTACAGCAGTACACAGAGATAGAAAATAGAATCAGCTAAACCAACACAATTACAAACTTAAAAACTATTCCAAACATATTTACTGTGATGCACAACTCGAAGACCTATGGCAGTTTCTGTAAGGAGACTGGGAAGGTTTAACAAACTATATATTACCCAGAAAACATCAGGTCGGTGTAGTAAAGCATCAGGCGACTTTAGTTTAAAGCTTCACGGTGCAGACAAATCTTTCAGTGAAGCAGGAAAACTGAAGGTGGAATATCACTGTACGCATCTCTAACTATGGCAGAGCTGAGGTAAACCAGGCGTTCTTCATTAAAGGGCATGTCCGTGGACTGGGACTCGTGGTTGGAGATTAGGTTTGGAAGTCAGAGTCCTCTTCCGTAGATCAATTCAATTCAATTTTATTTATATAGCGCCAAATCACGACAAGAGTCATCTCAAGGCACTTCACATAATAAACATTCCAATTCAGGTCAGTTCATTAAGCCAATCAGAAGAACGATGCTTCCTATATAAGGAACCTAGCAAGTTGCATCAAGTCACTGACTAGTGTCAGTGATTTTACAGCAATCCTCATACTAAGCAAGCATATAGCGACAGTGGAGAGGAAAACTCCCTTTTAACAGGAAGAAACCTCCGGAGGATCCTGGCTCAGTATAAGCAGCCATCCAGTGGATCAGGATGGTGTTGCATTAACATGGTCCTTATTATTTATATTTCTGGATTAACTGCCAGGAACGAGGATGGGGGTGATGGTTTCCAGAGACCACCAAACATCGTTCATGCATTTCATCAGGCTTGCGGTTCCAAGATGGGGAAAGATGTTGTAGAAGAGTCCTTTCGCATAGTGTGGAGTGTGGCCTTTGTGGTTGGAGAATGGGCGGAAAGCCACAACAGGCTTAAACTCTCTTTTCTTCAGCTCTGATGTCTTCAGAGAGACCCCTTCCTCTGTGATCTGAGGAGGGTTGCAGCCGAGCCAAGCTACAGGTGCTGCACCAATTGCGGGGCAGGTAGAGGTTGAGAGAAATGCTGCACTTCCAGATGTATCCAGCAGGGCTTCCCATTCCAAAGTGCGAAGAAACCTCGAGAAGATGGTTGTTTGTAGAGGTGGAAAAGTTAGCAGGGCGTGCCGAGGCAGTTGTCCATATGTCAGGGAGCTGATCTTGTCCTCGAAAAGGTCCTACAGGTCTTTGACCGTGAAACCAGTCTGGAGATTTGGGTGCAGGTGCTTGAAGTGGTTGATCCTTTCCCAGCGTCTCTTCTTCGCTGTATCCTGTTGTAGTTGTTTCCAAGGGGGCTTTCAGCCAAGGTGGATGAAGGTCACGTTGTCATGTAGGTGGGCTCAGGGGGAGCCCCAATCTGTCATTTCAGTTCCAGTTCCCCCTCAAATGCTGCTGTCTCAGTTGTTCCATCAGGTTCTGAGAGGCGGCCCAAGTGCAGGGCCATGAGTACGACCACCAACATCAACAGTGTGGTGAACTCAGCAAGCGTGAAGCCGTTCTCATCTTATCTTTCACTGGGGTAGATGTATCTCAGCAACATTCACAGCAGTGGGAGAGATGAGGAGTACTTCGAATGGACCTCTGGCTGCCCCATCTGTTTCGCTTCAGCACCTTCATCAGAACCCAATCTCCTGGTTTCACGACCTGTGGCGATAAAGCACAAGAAAATTCTGGGAGATCACTGTTGATTTTGAATTGTTTTCAGCAACAATCATCTAATATTTAAGGTACTTCCGTCCAGGCAGACTAATAATGCAATGACTTATTAATAATGTGGGGAAACTGTTATCAGCCCAGTTATCACCCCCCTGTGGATGCATTAAGTAAATTAGGGCTCGCCAGAAACAAAACACAAACACAAACATTGCCCCACCCGATGCTAAAATCAGGTCCCACACATGTGAGGGGGAGAAAAAAAATCAGGGACTGGCAATTACTATTACCAGCAGGGGGCAGAGTCCTGCAGCACAGTGTACATAAAACCAAAACCAAATAAGCCAAACTAAAATAAACCCACATAATCTAAGAAACTAAATAAAACCATAATCCATGTAAAGGATACTGAAAATAAAGACAAAGTGATTTACATCACAGCAACAGGAGAAGCCGTAGTGAAAAGAAACAACCCATCAGCTTCCCCGATCAATAACAAAACAAAAGCACCATAAAGCCTACGTAGTCTCTCTCATTAGGCCAAAACTATCACCTCTAGTGGCCTCATAATTCAATCTCTTTGTGTCCAACCTTTGAATTAACAACAGATCAACAGAAAATAAAACTCATTAGACAGTGAGTGATCAAAAACCTAACAACTGGAGGTGACCTTAAATACACATCACCCTAAAGGGGTTTAAAGGCTTTCCACAACAAAAGAAAATAACACATAAAAATATACACAATAAAGAAATGACACATAGATAAAAATAAAACAAAAGACTGATTCATCTGTACCACCACAAAGCAGCTATCAGGTCATCTCACTACTGACCAAATCCAAGGGACATGTAAGACAAGTGTCACCTTATAATGCTTGTCTAGCGATTAACAGAACGATGATGATGAGTCAAGGGCAGAGGACTGTCTAATGGGCTGTCGTTCAGTCCTCATGATAAGAAAGTGGGAGCTGATCTACTCCAAGGCAGGGATTTAGTCAAAACAGCAAGCGCTCACCAACCTACAAGAACGGGTTTCAACATCCCTGAAGTCTCATGGAAACTAAATCAAAGTTCGGGACACCTTCAGTGTAAGGGAGATTTGTTTAGACGACTTATTCGTTAGGAAATTTCAACAGTCAGCCTTTAAGATGTGTAAGATGTAAACAACATAATGCAAAGAAAAACAACCCATGGTCACCCAAAAAGCTATCCACCTGCAATAGATAGTATTTTGAAGATAGATAGAGTTAGATTTGTAACAAAGTTCTACATTGGTATAACCATTGTATTTAAGAATCAAAATAAAAACAAATAGAACATATAAACAAAATCAAATTTGAACGAAAAGGAGCAGAATGAAGAAAAATATCCCATAATTTCTGTTCCCTTTTTCCAGAAGAAATAATTTATTTACATACAATTCCATTTGCCAGACACACATACAGATTCATTCTCAACTTCTTCCTGGTCTCAATGTCACGCTGACGGGCAGGAGGTTTGAACCCAAGATGCAGAACACCAGATCACGCAGACAGGAGCGGAGTTAATGAAATTAATTCCTTATTCTTTAAGGTGAGGCTTAATCCAGCGGTTAAAAACACAAAAACTGAGGCCTAGTCCACACGTAGCCGGATTTATTTAAAAACGAATATCCGCCCCTCCAAAAACTTGCATCCACACCACCTCGCTTTAAAAAGAAACTCTGTCCACACGTACCCAGATAAATACGTTGTTAAGGACATGCCAGACCTGTAGGCGGCAGTACGTCCCCCGTTCTTAACCTCGTCCTTCGTCTGTGGTCTTCCGCAAGGAGCAGTAATTCCGCTTGCAAAAACAAACAAGCAAAAAGCGCTTGGACAATTGATAAAGCGAGCGCAGCTCTGAGGGCATCCATGCTGTCGGCTAGTGTAAACACAGGTCGCACACGTGATGTCAGCATTTTTTGTCGTGGAAAGTGACGTTGCGGACCTTAAAACTCCGGTTTTGTCTGTCCACACAGACACCCAAAACGGAGAAAATGCAGATCTTCACTTTGGCCGGAGTTTTTAAAAAGATCCGTTTTCGTGTGGATGACAGGCCAAAACGTAGAAAAATATCTACGTTTTGGCAGATCCCCGGCTACGTGTGGACAGGGCCTGAAGTTTCAAAAACAGGAGCAAGGACTCAGGCAAAAACACGGGAGGACACAGAACAGCTCAGACATATACAATGAACCGACAAACACTGAAGGACAAGACAGGGGTTTTAAACACAGAGGGAGGTAATCAGGGGAACAGGTGGCAGGTGTGCGTAGTGAGAGCCAATGTTGATGTTTACAATTCAAAAATGGGACGGGAAACCACATCAACTGGCCAACTGAGTTTCAAGCGTGCAAACTCTGTTTTTAATTGAAGGCCTTTGCTTTTATTTGTTTGACATTTTCATTCAACAATTAATTCCCAAAACCTTCCAGATTTTTGCTTCAGCCTCATGGCTGATAGAATAAAAAGACCTAAATTAATAAATGCAAATTACCCACAGCAGCTTTAATCTGCTGTGTCATATAACTTATCACATGTAACATATCACAGGATCCACTAATCGGAGGTTTGAACAAGTTTTTACATATGGACGGCAGAAAGATTCAAGTGATGACAAACAACATTTTAGAATACTCAAAATGCAGTTTTGAAATCAAACAGGTACTGCAAGACTGGTTTCATGTTCACCCGGGTGTGGTTTGTCATCAGATTAACTCCCCTTTAAACGTCAAAGAAAAAGATTCAAAACCAAGAATTGAAAACAAAACAACAATACAAGAAGATGAAATTCAAAACAACAGTCATTAGGTCTGGATTATCGTTTGGACCAAATATATATGCCTCGTTTTATTTGGGTCACCAAAGGTGACACAGTTTATAATCCAAATTATTTTAATACCAGAATTTAAACCATTTTATCCACTTTCATAACCATCCCCCATTTGCTATGAAAGCTTCATGAAGCATGGCTTAAAGAAAAGGGAACGGGTAGAACCAGGAGAGGCGATCATCTCTACAACCCTCTATAATCATAGGGGCCAATGCGGTACAAATCAAGCAATTCACGACAAAAATCGTAAGCCTCAAAACAAGAAAAATAATGATGAACCATACGATTAGATAAGAAAGGTTCAGAAACAACTTGATGAAGGGAAATCACAGCATGTGGAGCTGCATACGTTTGGCTATTACGGATGGTAATCTCAATCCTGATAATTTCATCCCAGGAATCATTCCACATAAAATGTAAAAATAAAAATAAACCCACACGGAGAGTCTCAGATGAAGAAAAAAACAATCAACAGCTGTGCTCGATACCAAAACAAATAAATCACAATTTGAAGAACCTGTTCAAATTATATTTGTCATCGTTATTTTGTAGCTTTAACCTTCAGGCCTCAATTGATAAGAACTTACTAGCTCAGTAGTAACCGTTTGTTTGGGATATCTCTCGTAGTGGGCCGGCTGTGTCTCTTGGCTCCTGTCTGAAACGGGAGTGATCAGGCTGGAGATTGATATGCACACAGCTAGTTCGGTTTTCTGGTCTTTTGGAGCCTTTACCTCTATTATAACCTCCTTGGTTCACTCGTCCCCCACCACGGCCATGTGGTTTAACACTCTCCCTTCACACACACACACAAACAGATTGAGCTTCAAAAGCACTTCCTGACACACACACAGAGCGACTCCCCTTTAAAACAGCAACCAAAAACCGGACCAGAGCACCAAGCCAAGAACCACACACTTACAGACCAAGAAAATTTGAGAATGTAATTGGATTGTTTCGTTTTAATTTGATTGTTCATTCAGCTTTTAGCTTTGGGCGTTACTTTTTTCTACAGGGTTAAGCGACTTGTTTTAGAATCAATTTAATTTCCTTCTTTTGAGTATCAGTTGTGATCGTATTTCAATTTTGTACCTTTACAGCACCTTACAGAAATGCTTATTAATCGAACCGACAGTGTGACTTATTAACCTAATTTGTCCTTAATTTATCTGCACATCACGTCCTTTACAACCCCGTAAGACATCAGGCTGACCCCATCAATCTTTGCAATCTGCATCTCTAATGCTTTTTCAATTCTTTTCTGTGTACTGAGTAAAGCATTTCCAAAGCACTCCAACGCAGACAGCATCCAAAGAATCCGTCAAACCTTCCTTTCACGGTGGCAAAGGAGTATGCGCCAAGCCAAATAGTAAAATTTAGAGTTATGATCCGACTGCTCTTTAACGAGGAGTGAGGCCGTTGACATCACACCTTTTAGTATGGCTTTTTCCCTTTGTTCTGCTATTCTGTATTATTACCGCCACACCTGAGACCGCAGGGGGTTGAGCTGAATGCGTCGATTCAGCTCTGTTTACAACCTTTTCCGGTAGCGTCCGGTTTACTGTTTTTTTCTTTCACATTTGTTTCACACAGTTTATTAACCGGACAGCCGGACCTAGGGAAATACTCGACACCCGTCGGGGCTCAAAGCGTCCTTTGGGCCTGAATAGCAGAACGAAATCACACTGCCAAATAAAAAAGGGTACTTACTCCTAGGGGTGGGCGATATAGCCTAAAATCTATATTGCGACATAATTTGAAAAATGTGCGGTAATTGTATATACTGCGATAAATGACTTTCTTTTGTATATAAGTCAAAATCGACTGTTTCTAAACATACCCACATACCAGATACATTGCAGCAGCAGAATAAACACTTCAAACAGTATAAAATGCCATAATAAGAAAATTTATTGTGCAAAAATCAAAAAGCTTTACGAGTAATATTTAAGATGTGTAACACCATTCTTTAATAAAAATAAAATTTTGGATATTTTGGCACATCTGTTTGGCTGAAGTGTTTGCGGCTCGGTACCTCGTAACGTGGATCGAGTGTCTTAATCATGTCCCGAAAGCCGCTTTTCTCCACTGTAAGAAACGGCACCATGTCCTTACACAGGTATGTGGTAATGGCATTTGTAATATCAATCCACCGTTGATTATTTCTCTCATACTGAGTGCCTTTAGCAAATGCTTGTAAAATATCCGTCTGCTGGTGTGTAAGACCACCTTTTTTCTTACTGCTCGACTGACTGGGCGTTTGTTGAGGATGCAGTTTTTGGCTTTCTTCGTATTCCACAACATGCTTCGTTTTGAGGTGGTAAAACAAATTAGATGTATTCCCTCTATTCGCTAATACTTTCTTCCGGCATACTTTGCAGATTATATTGTTCTGCTCCACATCCGACTCCTTAAAGCCAAACCAAGTCCAAATGACCGATGTTGCCCCGGTCTTCTTTACGAGAACCTCCTCCTCCTCCACCACAGGCTCCATGCTTTCATCCTCAACAGACGCCGCTTGATGACGTCATCAACATGCGCTACCGCGATAGGCCGATATAGTCAAAATTTCTACAGTTGGCCAAATTAATATCATTTCTACCGTATACCGTTTATACCGCCCTCCTCACCTCCCCCCCTGTGCGTTCGGTTCACCCCGAATCTGAACGCACGAGAGCCGTTGGCGGAAGACATCCTGCGGAGCTAGAACAGCCGGCCAGCGGAGCAATTCAGCCCCCTGGGCTTTGAGGAAAGCGGTGCGCCCCGTCGGCTCCCCGGAGAAAGCCTCCCACGGCGGGCTCCGTGCGGTCGGTCACGGCACCAAAAATGTTGGGTTATTTTTTTATGAAACCAGGTCACCTTAAAGAGAAGTCAAACGCACAGAGGATTAGAGCAATATTATTGTTCAGTTTTCTTTGCAAAGGGAGAAAAGTGAAGCAATGAACATACAAACCCATAAGCTTGGTTCACACAGTCTCAGAGAACATCCGTTCTCTCAGGGCTTTTACTACACACACGAGCAATGCACACACATCACATCACATTCCTAAACTGCTCTGTAGACATTCAGGTGGAAAGCTGTTTAACGTAGGGAGTAAAAACAATGCCACAACTCCCTCATACAAAACAAGGTGCATTCAGTCAACATTCTGTGTCCCATGGGAGTATAACTGATAACACAGACCAGCGTGGTCTGAGGAAGGTTGTTGTCCTCCCTGTTGAGACGGGAAAGCGCACAAAGGATAACACTTGCATTTTAATGAAGCAACAAGTGTTTTACTTATAAGGCAGCTATGATTTTAAGCAGTAATATCAGCGAAAACCAATTTTTCTCTATCATTTACAGGCAGGGGTGCAGATAGGATTTTCAAACTGGAGGGGACAAAGTTCCAATGTACCCTCCCCCAAACACACACACACACACACACACACACACACACAAACTATTGCAAGCGCCTTAACTAGAGCTCAGTCAGTTTGTGTAATTTCATCCAATGGTTTACGTAAAAACGAACTCTTTTATATACGTGTTTGAAGCCATTATGCAGTGGAAAACTGGCAACAAAGCTCTGCCTGATCAACACTATAAATGATAAATGATCAGCACTTGTATAGCGCCTCTCAGAGTAAGGACTCCAAAGCACTTTACATTACAGCGTATCATTCATCCATTCAGACACACATTCACACACTGCTGGTGATGAGCTACGATGTAGCCACAGCTGTGCTGGAGCGCACTGACAGAGGAGCCCCACTATTTAATTCAGTCATTTGTTATTCTCCCAATCAATTACAAACCAAAACCTCATGCTTTATGCAACACATTAAATGATTTTCAGCATACCAATCTTTACAGAAAACATAAAAGCCCTAAAAAACTGCACATAAAATATATTAAAAAAACGAAATTCACTTATCACTTAGAGCAGTAGTTCCCAAACTTTTCAGCCTGACCAACAGATGTTCCTTGGTATTTTTACGTTATTTATAAATCTTCATTATATTTGGAAAGTTTTAATTTATATATAAATATATAAATCTCTTTTTAAATTTTATATTTTACCTTTTTCATGATTATATGGCACACTTGACTTCCATACATAACGCATTGGCATCTGCCCCTTTTTACGGCTTTCTTTTTTAAATTTTTTTTTACATTGTCGCTACGTCTGTCACGTTTGCGGTGTTTTACCATTATTTCTACATCCATCACGTCCCAGAGAAGGTTAAACCAACATCAAACCCAATATGTGGAGCTTGTAAACTCCACACACCTCTCGTGCAGCACCAGCTGTCTGATGCTGCAGCAGCGTCAATCTTCCCGGCTGGATGAGTGAATTTCTTCATCAGAGTCAATATTCTGCTTCATAATCAGAGTCAGTCATTACCAGACAAAGTGATCAGTCAGCAAAGACCAGACCTTCCAGCAATTATACGTTTTATCTAATATTTGCGCTCTTCACATTGCGCACATCTCCTCCTCTCCCCGACTGGGAGCCTCTCGGCGGGAGGCATTTTTCAAGCTCTAAAAACTCCCAAACTTTGCTCAGCCTGAAGGATACACATCTCCACTATCTTCTGGTGTAAAGTAGTAACTTCATGAGGGGTCATATTTGTAGATGAGACTTGTAGTCAGCAATGAGGCTTTGGCGCTTATAACGAGTAAGTCCCAACACTGACAACAATGCACTGAAACTAGAACCAACATGCATAAACAGACAGATCGGTCCCGCCTACTTACACTGTTGGTCTTTTTTAAATACGCAGTAATCGTTGCTTGCCTTTTTTGCTTCATCCTGCATCCTAGCAGCAACCACTTTGGTGCCTCTGGAGTCTGTCTGTTTACTCATGCTGCATTCAATGTAATTGGAAAAAGGAGCTTCAAGCGCTTAACCTCCGATTTTGTTTTCTTTCTGGCCTTAGTTGGGGGGGACGGATCGGGGTCGATCTGAATCTGGGGGAGACAGATCCCCCCCTTTCCCCTATCTGCGCGCCTGTTTACAGGTATATTTTTTATAGCTATGGATGCTGCTACAAAAAATGGGCAACTGCTTTCAATGGTGTGGGCAGAACATTTTGGCTGATAAAGAAAACTTACCAGCCTCCTGGAGCAGCTTTAGCTGTAGTTCCTCTGAAATCTTCCCTTTAGTTTTTAAATCATCAAGAAGTGACCTCAAAATTTGTTTCTGCCTCCTCTCACGATCCTTGGCATTTCTCAGTTGGCGTTCCAGTTCCTCCACTCTTGCTTGAGCCTCGCGTAACTTAATTTTAATTTGACCAGGGTCCAGAGCATAGTGATGATCCTGTGAAAAGGAAATATTTGTTTAGTATAAAACTCCTTGTTCTAACAGTGTTGTGGATAAAAGCAATTTTGATATACTTACAGAAGCTGAAGGCTTCTGAGGCTCTGGAGGTTTAGAAACAGGCACGGGATCATTACTTGGCTCAAGAGTGCGCTGTGATGTCCTAGTTGATCTGATTTTTATGGGACCCTACAAATTCAATAATAAACGTTGAAAAATACAGATAAATGAAATATTAATTATCTGATTCAGTGCATGTTTGTTATGTTTGCAAATAATCTTTTGTGTGCCAACCTTCTTTAGATGATCCGGAAATGATTCAAATATGGATGGGATCACAGCTTCCCTCAATCGAACAGTTTGTCCAGTTCGGTCAAAATCCTTTTCTTTGAAATGACTGCTGCAGAGAACTGTTTTACGAGAAGGCTTGAAGTCCCTCCGTCTAACAGCTAAGATCCAAGCTTTCCTAAGTGTAACATCTTTAGGAAACCTTTAAATAAAACAATCATATCAGCACTTCTTTAACACTTTGCAGTTATTGCATCAAATACACTATTATGATTTTAGTTTCATATCTAAGTCATAGCATGTCAGATCACTTTTATAACTGTCTCAAGCTCAGTTAACAAATGAGAACACAAAAATATAACAAATAGCAACTTACTGGTGAAAGGTTACCCCCTGGCCTTTGCTAAGAGGTGTCCTTCTGTTCTTACAGCCGTAAGCTGCACAAGACACGGGCATTTGTCAAATATGATCAAGTTAACTAAAGAGCTGATTTAATCATACGGTGCTGAAATGGATGCCCTATCCAATATGGCGGGCACGAAGACGTACGACTCAGTAGCAAACGAGGCATTTATGTTTTATACATCTTCAGGCGCATGTAAAGGAGTAACAGACGTAAAATAGTCGTTAAAAAGTGAACAAAACATGCCAAATGTAAATGTTTTTTGTAAACTCTCCAAACATCGATGCAACAGCACTTCCTCTCGTGTTGGCGCTGCGTGGTCTCGAAATACCAGCCCGTGGAAAGCAGGGAATCTGGCAAGCCGTTGTTACATATAATCAAGAACACGCTGGTCAACGTTCAGATTTGCATTATAAAAACAAGTCATAAAACGTTCTTACTTGAAAAATTAAGTTCCCCGTCTGAAATTTTATTTGTAAAACAAAATATCTCAATAATGTTTAAAATCCTCAACTTGTCATATAATAATTTATGATTGCAGATATCTGTAATTTAATTCTTATTGGCGAGAACGAGTATTTGGCAAATTAGGAAGATTTCTTCGCCCAGTCAGCTGATCTTTCAAATTATTTTCCTTATTAATTCTTTCATGCATTCATTTCCTATTTCAAGCATACACATGTTTAGGTCCAGATTGCAATTTGTGGATGTCTAGATGATGTTAACTAATACGAATGCAAAGGGGCTTTTTTTCTAGAAGTTTTGTCGATTCAAGACTGCTGAAAGTTCATTTAGAGTTTTAGATTAAATACTTTGACCCAATAATTATATGACAAATGAGCTTACCCAACAATCGTGTCGTGCAGAGTTTCTTCTTCGTTGGTGTCTTATGCCATGTTTGCGGAAGCTTGGTTGTGTAAGCTAGCCATAACTCAAATTTAGCCACTTTATGTTGTAAATATTCCAACTTCTTGTATTTTACCGTCCAAAATGAATCTGCCAAAGGGACCAGATTCTCTGTGCTTCGACAAGGATGTTTTTATGAAGGTGAGTTTGTTAAATTTGCGTCATTTTAGGAAGCTAACGTTAGCTTGTGTCATTACTCCTTTAGAATATCAGTGAGCTTGCATTTAAACGTTTGATTCGCATATCTACTATGTTAAAGTTATTAAAATTTTATTTGCAGCACACAATTAAAACTGATTATAAACTAATCATTGTTAGTACTGGTCGTTGTCTTCAAATCAAATGCGCATAAATCGGTACTCATTACTAAACAGATTATTTTAATGTAATATTGAAATATTCTTAGAATAATATATTCAAACACGTTAGAGAGTGTACTGGCTAAGGCCTTTGGCTCATACATTTCTGTAACTGCATTTTTAGAAATGTTATTTCGTTTTCTTTACATGTTCCATTTCGTTTTCTTTACATGTTCCAACGATGTTATTTTTTCAAAAATTCCTCTCTTTGCAGGAAGATTTTGATGTTGACCAGTTTGTCACTGAGTGTCGAAAGCAGGTCCAGCTGGAGGAGATGAGAGAGGATCTAGAGCTGTACTACAAGCTGCTCAAAACAGCCATGGTGGAGCTCATCAACAAGGACTATGCGGATTTTGTCAACCTCTCCACCAACCTGGTCAGTGGTTATTTGAAGCTATCCACATTTTGACTCACAGTTTCAGGCAGATAAGGAGAAGAATGCCCGTTTTAAAGAAAATATGAGTAATTGGAAAGTAATATAGGTCAATCGAAGAAAGAACATTTTACTCAAGAAATTGTTGTTGATAAGCTGTTTTAATTGTTTAAACAATTCAATCAAGCATAAATGAAGATTATTATTTTTTTGCTGTCACTGTCAGACTGTGCTTTAAAGCTTGTTATTTTTTTACAGTAAGTTTTACAGTAGATTGGTATTTTTAAATATCTTCTAATCTGATCTTTCATAATTTCAGGTGGGGATGGACAAAGCTCTAAATCAGCTTTCAGTTCCTCTGGGACAACTGCGAGAGGAAGTTATGGTACTTGTCCTTAATAAATAAAGAATATTTGATCTAGAGCTGCACAGTGTGTTCAAGCATGTTTCTGTTCTTTTACGGAAGAGTCTGCGGTCTTGTGTAAGTGAAGTGATCCAAGCTATTGACAACCAGCTGTCCAAACAGGAAGACCTGCAGAAGAAGAAGGTTTGAATCCCCATCCTGTTTGACTTAAATTATCATTTATTTTGTATTGGTCATTATCATCTCTACTAATAATACCTAGCATAGGTCTAGGACATATTGCACAATATATCATGAGTCATGTTTTGAATATTTTAATAGTATTATTACTTGTATATGTGTTTGATTTATTTAGAATTTGGTCTTATTTAAAATTAATTTTCCTGTCTCTAACAATATTCATCAGGTGTGTGTGCTGAGGCTGATCCAGGTGGTGCGCTCCGTGGAGAAGATTGAAAAAATCCTCCATTCACAGAACTCCAAGGATTCAAATTCTCTGGAAATCGGCAGGTGAGATACCAGTAAAACTACCGGTATCCGTCAGTAGATTTGAGTTGCAAATGTGAACAAATATAGCATTTTAATTTTTTCATTTGTTTAAAATAGTGAGAGCAGTGTGTGTGTGTGTGTCAATGAGTAGCCAGAAACAGTCCATGCAGTTGTTTTGTGTTCTTCACCCTTTTTTCCATGCTCCTTCATGTCTGTGTGACTGAGCACATCTGTGTCTGTGTGCAGCCCCTTGTTGGAAGGTCATATCCTGGAGAGGATTGCTACAGAATTCAACCAGCTGCAATTCCATGCAGTACAAAGCAAAGGCATGCCCCTCCTGGACAAAATCAGACCTGTAAGTGTTAAAAAAACTCTGCTGGACAGACTGCTGATGAATCTTGTGCCTCTCAGCCAGTCAATCAAACAACTTCCTGCTTTCTATCGATCTGTCATAGTTATCTGATAATCAGCTGCTATGCTGTTGTTTTTAGTGAGGAGGTAAAGAGTATCAGGGCTTCCGAAACACTTGAACATGTTTGATTTGCTCTGACAGCGTATTGCGGGGATCACCTCCATGCTGCAGCAGTCTCTGGAGGGCCTGTTGATTGAGGGCCTGCAGATGTCCAACGTGGACATGGTGCGTCACTGCCTGAGGACCTACGCCACCATCGACAAAACTCGAGATGCTGAAGCCCTGGTGGGACAGGTGCTCGTCAAACCCTACATGGACCAGGTAAACGTGCCTAACATTGTTTTATTCAGATAGAATTTATTTTTAGGGATGGCATCAATATCGGTATCCGCCATTGTTAGTCATTTTTTAACATATCGGTATCGGTCCGATAAATAAAACAGGGCCAACATTAATAACCAATATTTTTTCCGTCTTGTCTCAATTAGTTTGCCCTATTTCAGAGAGTGAGAGGGGTGATGTGTAATTGTTTAGTCATGTGAACAGTGAATGTAATCATCTGAGAAGCGTAAATGTGTGTTGTGTGTACATAATAATGTAAGTTCGACTTTAATAATTTTTATTTTATGCAAAATTGCTGATTTTAGAAGTATTAATGTCAGTATAGCGCTATCGGCAAATATCGTTATTGGCCACAACAGTGATCTTGATATCGGTATCAGCCAAAAAATGTCTTATCAGTGCGTCACTAATTTTTTTCCCATATTGTAATGTTTTTTTTTTGTTTTTTTTTTTTTTCAATATCTGGATGAAGGTTTGCTCCTAAAGATGGTTATTTAAATGACTGAGTTTACCATTCTAGTAATATGAATAAAACTGTCCTCATTTATTTATTTATTTATTATTTTCAGGTGATAGTTGAAGAAGTGGTGAAGTCCAATCCAAATGGTCTCCAGATGATGTACACCAGACTGCTGGAGTTTGTTCCTCACCATTGTAGGCTGCTCAGAGAAGTGACTGGAGGAGCCATATCCAGGTATTTACCTGCCTGTTGAATAAAACTCAATTTCACTTTGTTTCTGGGTCAGTACTATCGGGGCTGGCTCGTGTCAGGCCAGGCTTGTACGGATGTTTTTTTGTTCACATTATGGTTCCCACAGACTTCTCAGGAATGTGGAAATACCCGATAACGTGGGCTGTGCAAAAGGCGCGTGGAAAACTCTGGTGTTTTCCTTAAGATAAACAAAGGCAGGCTCTGTTGCTTTTGGAGACTCTGAACCACATTATTTTATTCATTTGCTCTCTGTTTTCTTACTGAAACTGCTGTGCATCCTCGTAACACTCTGTCCACCACTGCTGCAGCTGTGGTCACGGCTGCTTCTCCCTGCTCCCTCCTTTCTTGTCCCACTGAGCAGCAGTCTGCCGCCACAGTGGATCGGGAGCTCCATGCTGCAGACAGAGAGGTGTTTACACCACAGCATCCAGACTGATAATGAATCGTGCATGCGGGAAGCCCCTGCTGGCTGATTATACCCTCCAGTCAGAGGCGACAGGCGTGAATTTCAGCCGGCCAATCAGTCAATAGTGTCACCTTGGTCCCAGTCGGACCGCTGAGTAAGAGTTCTTTAATAGTCACCTCAGAATGGAAAACCCACATATGACCCAGATGTGAAACCGCAAAAGGGATCCAGCCCATACCGTACTGACCCAGACGTGAAAGCAGTATAAACTTCACTTATAGGATCATTAAGTTTGTCGAATTTGCACAGTCACATGAGGAACGGGAGGAAATCTTATTTTTGTAAAAATTATAACTTGAATTCAGAAAAACAATTTTTAGTCAAGTTAATTCACTACGCTTCTGTAAGCTCTTTCATTATTTATTTTCTTTTGCTTTTTTCCCCTCAGTGACAAAGCGGACACAGTTCCAGGTTATGATTTTCTGGTGAACTCCGTGTGGCCTGAGATGATCAGAGGAATAGAGGAACGGCTGGCCTACATCTTCAACCCAGGAAACCCTGATATATTCTATGAGGTGTGTACTGAGATTCTCATGCAAAAGTTGTAAAAAATCCTGTTGTTTTAACGAGGCTTGTATGTTGTTATTGATGTTTCAGCGTTACAGCGTTAGTGTGGAGTTTGTACGGCGGTTTGAGCGACAGTGCAGCTCTCAGGCCAGTGTGAAGAGACTCCGGGTTCACCCTTCATATACGAGTTTCAACAAGTGGAACCTGCCCGTCTACTTTCAGCTACGGTGAATTTTACCTTCGTTTGTTTAAAAATTTTCATACTAGGTATGTTTGATTGAAAAATGTGTTGTTCATCCATCTAATGAATATTAGAGTTAAGTAAGATCGGCCTAGGGCTGGGCAATAAATAGAACATTTCTTGTTGTCAAAATTTCGGACTCTAACCAATATCGTTTTTTCCCATGTCAATAAATTTGATAATTTAAAAAAAGAAGAAGAAAAGATGTGTTTAGGCTAGCCATGTTCATGTCCCTTTTAAGAAGCTGTACCGCATCAAGTAACATGACAACGTGACTCAAAGTAATACACGTGAGAGCCCCATCTAGTGGACAACGTTTGATTCTGCACACATGTAGTTATCGTGGATTTACCGAGATGAAATCCTCAATATACTGTGATATTGGTTTTAGGCCAAATCACCCAGCCCTAGATTAGCCTAAAGTTACAGTTTGTCCCCCTTTAAACCATGCTAGCTTATGATTATGCTAGCAAAATAGTTAAATGCACGTCTCAATAGCAGTTTAGAAGTCCGGGTATTTTTTAAAAATCTCTCAAGATCTTTTATTTTACTGTGGCATAATCTATTTTCTATTTGTAAAAAAGAAAAAGTACTTATTAGCATACAGTTATACAAATATTATTTGAGCCCGATATCAGTAAAAGCAGATTTTCTGCACTGTGTGTTCTTTTGTTTTCGGTGTGGAATCGAGTGTTTGAGTTTTCAAGAGTTTTTCTGTAGATAAAGATGACTTGGCAGATGCTCACGACTTGAGCAAAGCCCAGGTTTACTGGAACCTGGGAAATTGCTTATGGCCGTGAGTTTTATGAAGGATGATGACTGAAGCCAAATGTAAATTGTGGTTGTGTGTCAACGTTCAGGTAATTATAGCTCTTAAATGTGACTAGACCTGAAGAGAATGACCTCTGTCTGTCTGTCAGCCTCCTCCAGCACACGCACACTCACTCTCTCTCTCTCTCTCTCTCTCTCTCTCTCTCTCTCTCTCTCTCTCTCTCTCTCTCTCTCTCTGTCTCTCTCTGTCTCTCTCTCTGTCTCTCTCTCTGTCCCTCTCTCCGTCTCTCTCTCTCTCTCTCTCTCTCTCTCTCTCTCTCTCTCTCTCTCTCTCTCTCTGTCTCTCTCTCTGTCTCTCTCTCTGTCTCTCTCTCTGTCCCTCTCTCCGTCTGTCTCTCTCTCTTTCTCTCTCTCTCTACCCCTAACACATGGTAATGCATGACTCTCATCGCTTTTCAGGTACAAGGAAATAGCTGGACGCTTGGAGAACACCATAAATGATGGATTAGAAGCAGCACCAGGTAAGAATTTATCCTCTAATGCCCATTTCTGTATGAACTGAAAAACGTATTAATGTTTTAATATTTGTTCATATCCAGCCGGTAGCTCGTACCGCCTGCAGGTCTCTGAGGTGCTGTGGTCCTGTCTAGTGAGGTGCTGGTCAAATGGTGTGTACCTGTCACCTCTGGCACATCGCTTCTGGAAACTGACACTGCAGCAATACTCTCGATACGCCAAGTTTCTAGTTGAGGTAAGCTTGAATTCTAAAGATAAAAGCTGTTCTAAACAGACCAATGAACTGCTAGCTGATATCTTGCTGTCGTTTCTCATTTTGGTCTGTGTCTGCGCAGGTGTTGACAAAGACTGAGGTACCAAAGGAGCCAGTCAGGCCTCTGCCGAGCTCAGCCTCTTCCACATCTAGTCGAACATCAGTGGAGGAGGGAGGCAGTGAGAGTGGGGGTCCTGCCTTTCTGTCCACCAAACAGCTGGTTTACATAGCAGCCGACGTCCAGAAGCTGCAGGAGCAGGTGCGCATGCGCACACACTCGCAGACTGCTTATTGGTCAGAGAGAGAGACATCACCTGCAGTAGTCTGCAGCAGCTCTAGTGCTAACTCACTTGAGTTTTTACAAGCAGCACACAGCTTACAGTATAAATGACAGAGATGTCATTTTTGCACATTTCATGCATGATTCCACATGGATTTATGGATGACCTCCGTAGCTTGGGTTTGATATGATTGCTTACAAAATGTGTTCAGTCTTTTTTTCAACACGGGCTTTTCACGAACTAACTGCAAAATACACTTCTACTTGTAATTTTCTTTGAGTTTCAAACTTTTGCAGTACATATAAAAATCATATCACATAGTAGCTTTTAGCTTCTGCACTCCTCTATCGTTCCCATACTCAGTCGTTTTCCTCCTCAGATCCCAGAGTTGTCGGCGATGATCAGGCAGCGGCTAGAAGCCATTGGATTCAAAAACTTTGCTGTTATAGAAGGTGAGCTGTCCATGGCTGGTCTCATCATACACAATCCATGTAAATAATAAAAAATGAAGAATAACTAGAATTTCTTGATCTTTATAAAGTATTGAATATTCTGTTTTGGATGTCAGGTCATCTAAAGTGCCATTTTTTTATTCAGTAAAATATCACTTGTTTGTAAAATATGACCTATTTCATTGCTTCATCACAAGTAAACAGCATGTATTTGCTTATTTACGAGCCCGTTTTTGTTTCTCAGATGCTCTCGCGGACTCTCGGGCTTGCCTGTCCAGCAGTATTCCTTCGCTGAACAGCAGGATGACGCTGCATCTAACTGAACGCTGCTGCCGCTTCCTGAAGAGTGCCTCCGAGGTCCCTCGTCTCTACCGCAGGACAAATAAAGTAAGCTGATATGTTTGCCCTGGTTCTTATGGAGAAATGTTGTCCCACATGTTTTGGACTAATTGTTTTGAAGGAGAACAGTCTATTTGGGCTTGAAGGGGGTCATCCAGGCAAGACTGATGGTGTTATTAGTTAATTCAATAAATAAAGTAGTTTAAAGTTCGAACAAACAACTGACATCATTTAATCTTTGTGAAGGATGTGCCCGTGCGGGCATCAGCTTACATGGAAAACGCCTTACAGCCGTTGCATCAGGTTCTGACTGACTCCACGGGGTCCGTCACCCCCCAGATGGCACAAGAATGGCTGCGAGTTGCACTTGCTGAATGCACACAGAAGTAAGCTTATGTTGCACATCTATTTAAAAAAGTAGATCAAAACGGAATGAAAGCACTTTAAAATGTTCATTTTTCATCTGCTGTTCAGATACTATGAGACCATCTCTGAAGTCCTGAGCTCAGTGAGGAAGATGGAGGAGAGTCTGAAGCGTTTAAAGCAAGCCAGGAAGGGTGCATCAGCAACTACCACAACAGGAGGGAACGGTGGGCCGTCGGACGACGGCAAGATTCGTCTGCAGCTGGCACTGGATGTGGAATATTTAGGTGAACAGGTACGTGATGTTTCAGTGCATGAACAGAAACCACCTGAGATACATAAACTATGGTCTAACCCTGCTGCTGTGTGTCTCAGATCCAGAAAATGGGCCTTCAGCCGAGTGACATCACCATGTTTTCCACCCTGATGGATCTCGTGAAGGAGGCCAGAGACCTGGCAGAACAAAATCAGTAGAATACTGACTCTAAAGTGACTTTTAACCTCTGAATGTTATGTGCTCCGCTGCAGACTTGTGTGGCAAACATTTGTCCCAGGTTATGCAGAAAGAAGGATGTCCCAGGTTGAGACGAAGAGGGAAGAGAACTGAGATCCTGAAGCCATTCTGCAAACCTCAGAGTCACACAAATATTACACAAAGTGCTGAGGGACTCTGTGGCATCATATACTACTGTGTAGTAATATGCACCACTTTGTACAAACTGTTGTACCAATAATCAGTTGGGTCTGAATGTTCTGTAGTAAGAGGTTCAATTTTTATTTATAAAGGGAAAAATCAGCCTGAGAATATTTGTCTAATTTGTTTCATTTCAGATTAAATATTATATTAATAATTATGACATTTAATTGAGAAATTAACACAGTGAGATTATGAATAAACGGAAGGGCTTTTGGTTATATTTGACTGAGTGTGTTTGAATTGAGAGATTGAATATTTGTTAACCATTTGTTTACATGACATGTTTTATTCTTGACTCATATTGAAGCTGAAACTCTCTTTAAAGGTCAGATTTACTCATATTTTTAGTACATCTGCAGTGGTCTAGCAATGCCTTAATACAGGGGTGTCAAACTCATTTCAGCTCAGGGGCCACATTGAGGGAAATCTTGTCCCAAGTGGTCCGGACCGGTAAATTAAAAACAACTTCAGATTGTTTTCTTTGTTTTAATACAATCAATATCAAACAAGGCTGGAGCCTGAGGACAGTGTATCCAAAATAGTACAAGTACAACACCTGAAGTGTACTTGAAAATTTGAAAAAAAAAAAAAAAAAAAAATCAATAAATTTAAATAAAAAAACATTCCTTAGTGATTCAAAGAGCTTACAGATCACATGGCTAGATCAGTTTCATGTAGCACTTAAAATATATTTGACTCATTTTACTTTACATCTTTTAGCTTTCACCAGCACATCAATATCAGGAGTCACATCCTGAGTGGCGGCCAACTTCAGGATGTGATTCAAGTTCTTGTGTGAGCCTTGAGCGCAGCTTTGTTTTATTTATACTCATTACAGAGAAAACTTTCTCACAAATATAAGTTTATTTTCACTCTACATTGTAAAGTTTACACAACCATCTCGCGGGCCGGATTTAACCTGCTTGTGGGCCAGATCCGGCCCGCGGGCCGCATATTTGACACCCCTGCCATAATAAGTTGTTTTCTGGAGGATAGAAAAGTCGCCTGAGTACGTAGAGGTCAGGTGGAGTAGAAAGTGGCTTCAGATGACAGAATTTAGCCTTAATTCCTGATATTCACACATCTCGCCTCTATTTGGCTTACAGCAACACAACTCCACCAAGGACTATTTGCTCTGCAACACTGATGTTTTATCTTCACAAATAACACAAGCCTGGAGGAGTTCTGCTCTGTGGTGGAGTTGCGAATGCTAAGTTTGCTTCTAATAGCCAAGACGTTTTCTGCTGTTTCCTGGACGTTTAACCAACAACAGCATTCCCCGTCGCGAGTCAAGATGGGCGAGTCCATGAATGTTAAGTGACAGTGTGACGTAGATCTGTCAGGCTTTTCTCAGTCGAGTGTTTTTTTAATCTATTTTCTATCAGAAGGTAGTATGAAATAAGGGTAGAAGACTATTTTCACATCCAGCCTGCATAATAAACTCAGAGTGACCAAATATAATCTGACATAAGTAAAAGATGGTTTCTCAGTGAATCTTCTCTAAAGTGTCTCATCAGACTGAAGATAGTTGATTTTCAGTAACAAAAATACACACGGTTCTAAAAAAGTAATATTTATTTTGGTCAGTTAAGTTTTGGTGAAAGTAATAATGGGTGAGAGAAAACCTAAAACAAAAATATTTTGTGGATTTTATCTTTTAAAAGAGCTTTTAAGTAGTTTTGTAATTGACCAGAGTCAGTATAACTACTGGTAGGTGAAGCCTGGACCTTACATGGACCTGTATCAATACGAATCATTGCCAGGTTTGCTGGCGCCGCTTTATGTGTCATTTTACTACCTTTAAATGTACTAAAAGTATAAAAATAATTTCAACTTTTCAAATCTATTTAAATAGATCAAATGAATCATTTCATTTACATTTTCACTCCCTTTTTATCTCCTTAAATAACAGCTGAACATCTGAATAATCTCATAGTTTTGACCATATTTATTTCAGCAATTACACAAAATAGACTCCGTTACAAAATGCAAAGATATCAGTCATTAACAATAGACAACAGTGGTTACTGTATACTCTTCAAAATACAGTTTAGAAATTTGTCTTAATAAATTTACAAGAAAGAAAAAAATGGACATTTGGTAACACTTTACAATTAGGGTCTCTTTATTAATGTTACTTAGTGTGTTATTAAGCATTAATAAACAAAGGGGTCCCTTTATTAACGTTCCTGTTATTGTTATTGGGGGTGGGGGTGATGGGAGGGGGTCTGCTTAGTAATAAATTACATAGTATGGTTAAGAAGTTGTTAATACTTTGTTTAATCGTCGATTAATGCTTAATAATGCATTATAAAGTGTTACCAAACCTTTTAAGTAGGTGACCAACAGGAAGTAACTTCCTTTATAAATACTGACACGTGGCTCCTAGTCAAGTTGTAACAGATTTTTTTAAATTAAAATAACAAAAGTACTGTTGCATATTGCGATATTTAACATTTGGCAATTATTCTATAGAAAAACACAAAATGTTGGTCTGGCATGTGAGTTGTTTTTGTTCATTTTACATATTTAGAGGGTAGGATTAATGATCTTGCCCATTAGAAGGATAGATTTATAATACCTATCTATAACAGAGAAAAAGAACGGCCTGTTGATGGACAGTTTCAGGGGGACTCCTTCTTCCGGTTGCTTGTCTTTAGCGTCTGCTCCTTCCTCTGACATCTCAAACAGCACACTGTTGATGGCCTGAGAAGAAGCAGAAAGACCTTTTAATGACACAAACACAGAGAGCTTCTGCTTTTAACATAACCTCAGGCCCGTTTGGTTAACCTTATTTATGGTGAAGGGTTTGATGTTGCTGAGCTGGCTGAACTCTGCCTGAGAGCCCAACAGCATGGCCTCAAGCTCAGGGTTCATGTTGGTCAGCAGGTCACGCAGGTCGTTCACAGACGACATAGAGAACTTAGGGAGTGACAGCTCCAGCAAACTGGGAGAACAAATGGATATTTGATTTGAAAATGCAAACTGTAACCCGAATCCCAAACCCTTATACATTAAACTGATCAGTTAACACAAAGCAGATAATAAAAGAAGGAAAGTCTAGTAAACTTCTTCCCTCACCCCTCTTGGAGGTTCTGGTGCCATCTGGTCATGAGATTTGTGAGCAGCTTAAACTCAACTTCATTGATGGGGACCCCTTCGTGAGGCAGGACCAGTAACATGTAGGAATGTTCACTCAGAGACAGTTTCACAACGACACACCTGTTCACCTTCAAAGTAAAGTGCCAACGATCAAAAAAGATGACAGACATTCTTCTGCCCATCTTTGTTGTATTTGCAGCCATAATGCATTAAAACACCAATGGACAGACTATTCTGATCAGATAAGGTTCACCTTATCATTCAGGTGGTGGTAGAGGCCCGTGCGGGTCATCATTGATGTCATTACTGTGGTTGACTCATCAACATGGAACTCCTCCATGGTGGTCTTATCTGGTTGAAAAGCTGTCACCCAGTTGCCTAACAAAACATGATCACATCAACAAAAATGAGAACTGAGTCTTTTTGGGGAGTAAAGAATATGTAAAACAAACTCAACAGAAGCAGACCTTTGAGGCTAAAGGAGGAGATGAACAGAAGATTACTGGTTGAATTCAGATCTTTGATGACGTTCTTCATCTTTCCATCCGAAGTCTTCTCCACAAAGCTGTTAACCAGAGTCTCTGCCTCCTGAGGTTTTGAGAAGTCCACGCTTCGGACGAATGACTTGTCTGAGAAATCTTGTGTGCCCTGAATAAAGTTACCTGACAACTGAGCCTCCTTGCTAACGAAGGCCCATATCTGGGTGGCAATTTCATGTTGAGACGTATTGTCCATCAGAAAGTTGATGCCCCGTAGGGTGCTGAGAACCTTTTGTCCATCCACCAAGGACACACAGTCCTCTCTGTCGGTGTCACTACTCAAGCCAAGAAGTATCTAGAACAAAATTACCAAACTGTTTATCTGATGCAATTTTACAAAAAGTAGTAGTAGATTATTTTAATTAACAAAAAACAAATTAAATTCTGCACCTGGTAAGATCTCGCTGTCTTCTTAGAGGCTCCCAGGTAAAAGGTGACGAGGGATCCAAAGGTGTTGACCGGAGACAGAAGAGTGTTGTTGTGTTTCCTGCTGAGAGCCTGGTACATCCTCAGGCCCAAAGGGTTCAGTAGACCAGCCAGGACCGCTGTCCTCTCTGTGACGTTCTGCCTCTGTGCATCCAGATGGGATGGGTCCCTCTTGTCTGGTGTCAAGATGTCTCCATCAAGAGGGGTCACGGGGAGCAGATCCAGAGGCTTAATAGTCGGGTTCTGCAGAGTCTCACAGCTGACATTCTCCCCAGCGAAAAGGTAAAAGGGGTGAACATAGACGCGGTTGGCTTGGCTTCCAGAGAAGATGCAGAACAGCAGCAGGACCAGAACGTTGACTGATTGTAGCATCTTAGCTTTAATTCTTCTCTGTGGGTGAAAACATGTACTTTTATTTTTAAAGGACTTTCTCAGATAATAAGCTGTAATAGGTTGGTGGTGGTGGTGGTGGTGGTGGTGGTGGTGGTGGTGGGGGGGGGGGGGGGTGTTAAATTGTTGCCCCATCGGACCCCCCTCTAAGAAAATCCTCTGAGGGCACCACAACCTTACAGCTTACATCACATCTCTGGCTGACTCTAGTTTTGGTTTAGACGTCAGTGACCGACAGGTTTTGTATTTTTTGTGTTTTCTCAGTGAATGAAAGCAGACACAACCCTTCGCAACAGAGGTAATAAACACACATTTGTGTGTTATTAAGGTTGTGTGTATTTGGGTGTGTTTGACAGACTAGAACCCGCTAAACCAGCCTTCAGACTGGAGACAGCGTGTCCTCAAACATGTTTGCATAATCATCTGTAATGACAGTTAAATCAGTTATTAATAATGAGTAATGATTGATGAAGCTCTAAGCTGGAAATCACATATAGGCTATATAAAAGGTAAAATGGCCAAAGCCATTGCAGTATTATATAGCGTAAAGTTTTTACTAAATAGTGAAGGCTTGTTATTACTATACAATGCACTGATTCTGCCATACTTAAATTATTGTGTAGAAATCTGGGGAACTGCATATAGAACGTATACACAACCTTTGTTTGTTTTGCAGAAAAGAGCAATGAGAATTATAGACAACACTCATAGTACAGCTCCATCTAACCCATTATTTATAAAATATAAAGTAATTAAATTTCATGGTTTGGTCAACTGGAGAATATTGCATATAATGTATAAAGCAAATAAAGGTACATTGCCAAAGAATATTCAGCATATATTTGAAAAGAGAGATAGCAGTTATTCGTTGAAGGGATTTGAAATCTTCAAAAAACCTAGATTTAGAACAAGAATGAAGGAAATGAGCATATCTGTGAATGGTGTGAAGTTGTGGAATTGCCTGGACAGAGAATGGAAAGAGTCAAGAACTCTAAAAGTGTTCAGTCTACACATTAAATCACGTGTGTTGAGTGGATATGACAATGGACAATTGATGTGGACATAATAATTAACAAATGTGAACAGTTACGGGACTGAAAGAACTGGTGAGGGACTGCACAAATATAAATTGATATTTAAGTTTAAAAAGGGGGCAGAAATAATAAGATTTTTCTTCTATCTGCTCCCTTTCATTCAAATATATATTGTGTTTTCATGAATATTGTTTAGTATCTGTTGTGTTATTTTTTTTTTGAATGAAATAAAGATAATAAAAAAAATACAACAGAGATTGTTCATGCATGTTTACAGCAGTCAGTTGTATGTCTCTTAGATCTTTAAAGATTGGTGTCTAAACAAGGACTTTATCCTTTGACTTGAACGTGGAGACATGTGGACTGCTGGACTCCTGTTGGAGGTGAACAAACAATGTCTTTGTCTGGATGCAGAATTTGGCCTTGGTCCCTGATCAACAAGTGATCACACAGCCCAGACTGGACTTAAACGAGGTTACGGTGAAAAACCAGACTCCTATTAATCCGTAGTAATTTTTTCATTAAAGCCTAATCATCTTTAGGAGATGTTTATATGCTGTTTTATAATTCAGGTCTAAATTTATCACATGAAAATTATTACAATGAAAAGGTTTTCGAAAAGCTGCAATTCCAATTTTGTTTGAAGAATCTGATCTGATTATCATCAAACTTAAAAAAAAAACAAGATAAAGTCAAAATTTGATCTTACCTTGTGCATCTGCAGTTGTTTCTGAATGAGGTCCTGTGCCTTTGCTCCCTTGTTTAAACCCAGCAGCTGTGCTTGTACTCTGGTTACAGATTAACCAAAGGAGCATTGAGTCTGGGGCTCTGCTGCCATCACTCAGTCTGTTGTGTACTGATGGACCTCAGCAATAGATTACATACTAGATAGGCCTGACAGACAGGCAGGAGTAAAGCATTGGGTGAAAAAAGGTCAATTTCTATTGGTTAAAACCAACCTTGCTTGTGTTTTTCCAACATTTATCTCTGCCTCACTCCACAGTCACTGTTGTTGCTGAAGTGTTTGCAGGTGAAAGGGGCAGGAAGTGATTTGGATCAGTCCTGCTTGCGCATTACTTAGTGTAGGCGGTCACATAAGCATTAAGTAAACAAGTCAACGTCAAGCTAAGTTGGCCTAGACATGCAAAAGTTTTCAAATCCCTCAAAATGCAACAAGAGCAAACACAACCCCATGTTTCAGAATACACATTTTTTCCCCCAAGAACCCATACCTGATATTTGTTAACGCCATTTTCTGCTCTTACATTCAAACTAATACTTTTTAAGGTCATTATGCCTTTCTTCCTGTGAAATGATGCAACCTCTTTAGTCACAACCCAAACAATGAATGACAAGAGAATTGACTGGTTGTAGAGCATCCAGCTTTTCACAGAATGCATTTTGCAACATATCAACAGCTGTTGGAAAGGGAACTGTTTTGCTTTTTGCACATAAATGAGTCATTTGAAATCAAAATGCAAACAAAAAGGAACAGATGGAGAGTTTCAAACAAGCTCAGACCAAGGCTTTGAAGTCACCTCAAAAGTCCATGCCTTCCTGCTTGGATTTCCCAAAGGATAGGGTGTCCCTGATGATAAAAGTGTGAAAGTTCTTGTATAAAAGTACAGGAAATGATCTGGCAACAGTTCTTTAAGCTTTTAATCTCCTTTATTTGTCACTTTTGCTGTCCTCAAAGTTCAAATTGACCCCAGGTTTGCCTCAGTGGTGATGGAAAGTCACACAATCACAAGTCCAGGGTATAAATGAGCAGCTGTGTCTCACATTCACTCAGGAATAAAAACAGCTGCGCCTATCGGTTATTGCTTCCAAATATTCAAATATGCTAAAATCAGCAAACATCCGGACATGTTCTGTTATGAATAACCTTTTCAACAGTTCTGTTTGTGTCCAACAGTAAAACCTTTGTCCTGGGATGAAAGCTAACACGTGTCCATCTCGTGCTTTATCGAGCAGTATAAATAAAAAAGGATGTACTGTTAAGAGCTACATTCCTGGTTTTAATGTGAAAGAGCACACCTGATTCAACAGGGAAGGGCACAGTGGATTTACTCACAAGCAGGAGAAACATCACCGTGTTGGCTGGTTTATTAATTTATAGATATTCTCATCATGTACCGGTAGTTAACTCCTGGTAACAGGAAGAGGAGAGTCAATAAAGTAAAAAAAAAAAAAAAAAATCCATCTAGATCTTGTTCATATTTATAATTTGTAGGCAATGAAATTGATTTGGATTTTAAAAGATATAAACATTTTTAGAAGTTCAATTTCATAAATAAAAACACTGCAAACTTCAAAATTTGTTGTAGCTTTAATCAGATTTACTCTGACAAGTAGATTAAATGTGTATTTTTTTTTACCTCAAGCATCCAGAAGTTTGGAAAAAGTACATACGTAAATCACTGCAACCAAGTAGTGTTTTGTGTTTGAGTAAGACCTTACCAACCAACACATTCTCACACCCGAAGCATCGAAAAATGACGATGGGTGACCAAGCGTTTGTTTCTGAGACATTGGGAGCCCTGTGCCAGAGCGTGGTTTTCCAACTGCCACGGTAAAACGGAGATTTCACCGAATTGTGACCTTTGCCCTCTTGCTATTTAACCTTCCCCTCATCCCCATTAACCTTAACCCTAACCTTAGTCCCGCTCCAAAGCGGTTAACAGGAAGTTTAGAATGAGAAATTGGGTTAAGGTTAGGCTGGGGGTGGGGAGAAGGTTAAATTGCAAGAGGTTAGAGGTTACGTGTCGGTGAAATGTGCATTTTACTGCCAGTGTTGGAAAACAACGCTCTGGCACAGTGGGTCGCCTCCCGACGCGTCGAGAAAAAAAACGCTTGGTCACCCATGATCATTTTTCTACGCTTCGGGTGTGAGAATGTGTTGTAGCAACAGATGACCATTAGGGTCAAAAATCCCTGGAAGCGCCGCCTCCAGCAAAATGACAAGCACATCAGACTTCCTTTCATCACTGGCAGTGAGTTAAGAGGTAAATGTGTAAAACAACAATGTTTATAAATGGCTTAAGTTTTGTAACCGTTTGTTACAAACCAGTAAATGCATTTGGTCCTCATGGGCTCCCGTAGAAGGAAGCATGATGTCTAATATGGCGAGCCAGAGACTTGGACCCGCTCCCATGTATTTTAGACACAATTTTTACGTTTTAGTGACGTGACGTTCACAAAAGAATCAAATCTTTTAAACTGGTTTTTAAAGCGAACGATGAGAGCCGAGTACTTATGTGGAACCATTCATCTTGTTTTCCACGTCCTGAAAGCATCCAGATAGAGTATTAGGACTAGTACTTTCATCAAAAACCATAAGGGACCTGCTGCCATTTGCAGTTCACATACATGTCTTCTGTGGCTGGGACCAGGTTTATTGTTCTAATTGCTGTTATCGTTGAATAATTACCTGATGAAATAAAATAAATTATTAAAAATTATGTTAAAAACTAGATTTTGTGCTTTAGGCTTCAACGGGCTAAAAGACGTTTAAAGATTAAATTAAATGTTCAAATATTTCATAAAAATGGGAAATGAGCACACTGACCCCATTGTAATACTGAATTATCTTTTCTCTTCTGAGATTTTAATAAACCAGGTTTTTAAAAATATCCTTTTGAAGAGGAAAAAAAAACCTGAGTCACAAGCTAAAACTCTAAAGCACCAGGATCATTAACGGTTACACTTATATAAGTGGCAAAAGCTGAATATTCCAAACAGGAATCTTTAAAAAAATAAAAAATTAAAAACTTTATTCAGCAGATTTGCATAAAAAAAACAAGTTACACCAGAATGTTACATCACGTTTTTGTTGCTTTATTATCTGCCCGTTTCACAGAAAACTTCTCAGGAAAACCAACATAAGCAAATACCTTATAACACCCTAAATCTTCAGGTAAATAATCCCAGTTTATTATATTTAATCATCTGCCTGTTTCTCATGCACAGTGAATTGACGAGTAATAACTCACCTTGACATCGAGTGGCATCAGGAACTTTATGAACACCATAACAAGTCAACTGTTGAGTATATAAACTTCTGCACTCAGGAACTGAAACAGACTGGAAGAGGAACGGATCCATCATGTGGGCTCTCGTGTTCCTTTGCAGTGTGCTCACACACAGTGTGCAAGGTGATTCATTCCTTCTTTCAGAATTTTCAGACTTTTTTATTTTTAATGTAATTCTTGTGTCAGATGCAGATAATTAGACTTGCTGCAGTTTGGAAAATGACTTGTGATGTTTTCTTGAATCCACCAGCTCAGACAACATGGAAAATGGAAATTGCATCAGCTGGTGCAGGTAAAAATTTAATTAAAACCACAAAACTAAAATATAATAAGAAGGTGGGTTTATGAACTCATTGTTCCTGTTTTACAGTTTCCAACTGTGGAGGGTACCTGTATAGCAGCAGTGGCAATTTTATGAGCCCCAACTATCCAAACAACTACCCAAACAACTTAGACTGTGTGTGGTACATTAGACCAGGCAGTCAGATTATTCAGCTGGACTTCTATGATGTAAGGTAAGTGAATCCTCTTCCTACTCAGGGGGCGGGGTTACTTTTGATGCATCAGTTGAGCTTTTTGTTCATGATGAACTGCATCCTTTTCTTTTGTGCATGTCACAGCACTGAGTGTAGATATGATGATATCTACGTCTATGATGGCAGCAGCACTGGAGACAGGCTACTGGGGCGTTTCTGTAACACAAGCAGCACCATCTTACACTCCACCGGCTCTTATCTGACTGTACGCTTCAGGACCGATGGTAGCATCATAAATAAAGGATTCCATGCAAGCTACAGAGTCGTGTGTAGGTCACTGTGGTCTTTGATCATCTCACAGAATGACAAGTGTTTGTTTTTTAACAACAAGAATTCTTACCTGTTTTTGTGGAAGCTCGAGGATTGTGTAAATACAACTGTGGCTACCAGGTGGGGCAGTGCTCATGTTCTTCAGGCTGTGAATACAGAGGAAACTGCTGCTCAGACTACCAAAGTAACTATAATTATTTGCTTTAATACTTTTTATAGTAACTTAATGAAATAATAAAGTCCCATATTTCTTTTAAAGATGTGGAACACTGAAACAAAAATTTTAAAATCTCATTTCTGATTATAACCGGTCACTCTGAGTTTTTTATGCAGGCTGAAGATGAAAATAGTCTCCTACACCTATCTCCTGCATTAGTTTCTGATAGAAAATAGACAGTGAAACTCTAGGATTTGAAAATCCTGACAGATCTACGTCACACTGTCACCTAACATTCATGGACTCACCCATCTTGACTCATGACGAGGAAGGCTCCAGGAAACAACAGAGAACGCCTCGACTAGGAGAAGCTAATCGTTAGCGTTAGCAACTCCACCACACAGCAGAACTCCTCCACGCTTGTGTTATTTGTCAAAATTAAACATCTGCAATGCAGAGAAAATAGAATGTTAGCCAATCCAAGGCGAGATGCCCAAATATCGGGAAAGAAGACTCCAAACCCTGCTGTCTGAAGCTGTGATGTGGCTTACTTCTAGTTCCTGGAAATCATGCACCAGAGCTTTCCCCTCCCTGATTCAACTAACAAGGCATTCTTTCTCACTAGAGTGTTCCGCACCTTTAAACATCTGCCATATAGACTATAGTCTATTTATGATGTAACATCCATTAAAAACAACATTAATACCAGTTCTTGTGCTTCCTTTGACAACTATGACTAGTGATCAGACAGTGTGGAGATGTTTAACATTTATACTCTTTCCCCTGACCTGCAGCGTACTGTAGCTCAACCACTGACACGCCTGTAACAGGTATGAAAACTCTCAGGAATTTAAAATAAAGAAGCAAAAATCAAACTGTTGGAACATTTATATGCTATTTTGTTTTCCAGCTCAGCCATCATGTCGCCACAACTGTGGTTACAACATGGGGAGCTGCTCCTGTGCAAGCTCCTGTCAGTACTATGGCAACTGTTGTCATGACTACAATGGTAAGTATCCCATCCCTCAAAAGCACAACAGAGGTGCCAGGATACAGACTGGTGCAGCTGAAAAGTATGTTGGATGTCAGTAAAACGCACAGCTCAGACATGACCATGTAAGAAAAGTCCTCTGGAGGTATTTTGAGTGAAGATCTAAAAGTAATCCAATAACAGCAGTAAATTTAGCAAATTTCAGTTTGCAACAAACATTTTAAATGCATAGTTCCTGACTAGTCTACTTATTTATGTTTCACATTACAACAAATCAATAACAGGTGTTTTATTTCTATTTCTTTTAGATTACTGTCATCAAACCACTCATCGCCCGGTCGGACCCACCACAGGTAAAAAGCACCTGTGAGGATTACATGTAAAATAAAATAATAGATCATTTCAATGGGATGCAAATATTTGGGCAGCCTTGGTATTCTTCATGATTTTTCTGCATAAATTGTTGGTTGTTACGATAAAATAAAATTCTATTAATTATATCATGTAGGAGACGCACATAATAATATCTGAGAAGTGAAACAAAGTTTATAGGATTTACAGAAAGTGTGCAATTATTGTTTAAACAACATTAGACATCCCACTGTAGTCTGAGTGGAGATTTTAACTCGAATGATTCCTATGATTTCCAGGTCAGATTAAACATTTTTCTTTTCTCCCTTATTTTCATTCAAATCCTAGAATCACATTTTCAGATGAATAAACTTGCTGTGGTTTGAGAAGGTGAGTTTATGAACTCATCGTTCCTGTTTTACAGTTTCCAACTGTGGAGGGTACCTGTATAGCAGCAGTGGCAATTTTATGAGCCCCAACTATCCAAACAGCTACCCAAACAACTTAGACTGTGTGTGGTACATTAGACCAGGCAGTCAGATTATTCAGCTGGACTTCTATGATGTAAGGTAAGTGAATCTCTTCCTACTCAGGGGGCGGGGTTACTTTTGATGCATCAGTTGAGCTTTATGTTCATGACGAACTGCATCTTTTTTGTTTTTGCACGTCACAGCACTGAGTGTGGATTTGATTACATATACGTCTATGATGGCAGCAGCACTGGAGACAGGCTACTGGGGCGTTTCTGTAACAGCACCATCTTACACTCCACCGGCTCTTATCTGACTGTACGCTTCACGACCGATGGCAGCGTCACAAAGACAGGATTCCGTGCAAGCTACAGAGTCGTGTGTAGGTCACTGTGGTCTTTGATCATCTCACAGAATGACAAGTGTTTGTTTTTTAACAACAAGAATTCTTACCTGTTTTTGTGGAAGCTCGAGGATTGTGTAAATACAACTGTGGCTACCAGGTGGGGCAGTGCTCATGTTCTTCAGGCTGTGAAAACAGAGGAAACTGCTGCTCAGACTACCAAAGTAACTATAATAATTTGCTTTAATACTTTTTATAGTAACTAAATGAAATAATAAAGTCCCATATTTCTTTTAAAGATGTGGAACACTGAAACAAAATTTTAAAATCTTATTTCTGATTATAACCGGTCACTCTGAGTTTTTTATGCAGGCTGAAGATGAAAATAGTCTCCTACACCTATCTCCTGCATTAGTTTCTGATAGAAAATAGACAGTGAAACTCTAGGATTTGAAAATCCTGACAGATCTACGTCACACTGTCACCTAACATTCATGGACTCACCCATCTTGACTCATGACGATGAAGGCTCCAGGAAACAACAGAGAACGTCTCGACTAGGAGAAGCTAATTGTTACCGTTAGCAACTCCACCACACAGCAGAACTCCTCCACGCTTGTGTTATTTGTCAAAATTAAACATCTGCAATGCAGAGAAAATAGAATCAGTGATAGAGTTGCATTGCTGTTAGCCAATCCAAGGCGAGATGTCTAAATATCAGGAAAGAAGACTCCAAACCCTGCCGTCTGAAGCTGTGATGTGGCTTACTTCTAGTTCCTGGAAATCATGCACCAGAGCTTTCCCCTCCCTGATTCAACTTACAAGGCATTCATTCTCACTAGAGTGTTCCGCACCTTTAAACATCTGCCATATAGACTATAGTCTATTTATGATGTAACATCCATTAAAAACAACATTAATACCAGTTCTTGTGCTTCCTTTGACAACTATGACTAGTGATCAGACAGTGTGGAGATGTTTAACATTTATACTCTTTCCCCTGACCTGCAGCGTACTGTAGCTCAACCACTGACACGCCTGTAACAGGTATGAAAACTCTCAGGAAGTTAAAACAAATAAGCAAAAATCAAACTGTTGGAACATTTATATGCTATTTTGTTTTCCAGCTCAGCCATCATGTCGCCACAACTGTGGTTACAACATGGGGAGCTGCTCCTGTGCAAGCTCCTGTCAGTACTATGGCAACTGTTGTCATGACTACAATGGTAAGTATCCCATCCCTCAAAAGCACAACAGAGGTGCCAGGATACAGACTGGTGCAGCTGAATGTTGGATGTCAGTAAAACGCACAGCTCAGACATGACCATGTAAGAAAAGTCCTCTGGAGGTATTTTGAGTGAAGATCTAAAAGTAATCCAATAACAGCAGTAAATTTAGCAAATTTCAGTTTGCAACAAACATTTTAAATGCATAGTTCCTGACTAGTCTACTTATTTATGTTTCACATTACAACAAATCAGTAAAAGGTGTTTTATTTCTATTTCTTTTAGATTACTGTCATCAAACCACTCATCGCCCGGTCGGACCCACCACAGGTAAAAAGCACCTGTGAGGATTACCTGTAAAATAAAATAATAGATCATTTCAATGGGATGCAAATATTTGGGCAGCCTTGGTATTCTTCATGATTTTTCTGTATAAATTGTTGGTTGTTACGATAAAAAAATTCTATTAATTATATCATGTAGGAGACGCACATAATAATATCTGAGAAGTGAAACGAAGTTTATAGGATTTACAGAAAGTGTGCAATTATTGTTTAAACAACATTAGACATCCCACTGTAGTCTGAGTGGAGATTTTAACTCGAATGATTCCTATGATTTCCAGGTCAGATTAAACATTTTTCTTTTCTCCCTTATTTTCATTCAAATCCTAGAATCACATTTTCAGATGAATAAACTTGCTGTGGTTTGAGAAGGTGAGTTTATGAACTCATCGTTCCTGTTTTACAGTTTCCAACTGTGGAGGGTACCTGTATGGCAGCAGTGGCAATTTTATGAGCCCCAACTATCCAAACAGCTACCCAAACAACTTAGACTGTGTGTGGTACATTAGACCAGGCAGTCAGATTATTCAGCTGGACTTCTATGATGTAAGGTAAGTGAATCTCTTCCTACTCAGGGGGCGGGGTTACTTTTGATGCATCAGTTGAGCTGTATGTTCATGATGAACTGCATCTTTTTTGTTTTTGCACGTCACAGCACTGAGTGTGGATTTGATTACATATACGTCTATGATGGCAGCAGCACTGGAGACAGGCTACTGGGGCGTTTCTGTAACAGCACCATCTTACACTCCACCGGCTCTTATCTGACTGTACGCTTCACGACCGATGGCAGCGTCACAAAGACAGGATTCCGTGCAAGCTACAGAGTCGTGTGTAGGTCACTGTGGTCTTTGATCATCTCACAGAATGACAAGTGTTTGTTTTTTAACAATAAGAATTCTTACCTGTTTTTGTGGAAGCTCGAGGATTGTGTAAATACAACTGTGGCTACCAGGTGGGGCAGTGCTCATGTTCTTCAGGCTGTGAAAACAGAGGAAACTGCTGCTCAGACTACCAAAGTAACTATAATCATTTGCTTTAATACTTTTTATAGTAACTTAATGAAATATATATATATATATATATTTATATATATATATATATATATATATATATATATATATATATAATATAATATAGTGAAATTGCTGGAGTGAAAATAGTTTACATATATATAAAGCATCTGTCATATATGGGCTGCATGGCGGCGCAGTTGTTAGCACTGTTGCCTCGCAGCACGAAGGTCGCAGGTTTGAAACTCGGCTGCGGCCTTTCTGCGTGGAGTTGCGTGTTCTCCCCATGCATGCGTGGGTTTCCTCCGGGTACTCCGGTTTCCCCCGCAGATCACAACATGCCCTATAGGTTATAAATTGTAAGTCGCTTTGGATAAAAGTGTCTGCCAAATAAATAAACATAAACATACATTATTGTCCATTTATAATGTAATACATATTACAAATATTCATTCCTGTAATTGTGCTTGAAAATATAATTTAAATGTTCTTGTTTTTGTCATGCAGCTTACTGTGGAGGAAACACAACAGGTATTAAAACTTCACAAAACAATAAAAGATTTGAGTAGAAACATAAGATTGATTGTGCAGCAGCCACAACGCCCTCAGGTGAGATTTCATTGTAGAAAATGATCACGGCACTATCATAGTTAACATCTCACCTCCTGTAACAGTGCCATGTGGAGGCTCTTTGTTTGGCTCTGGCAACTTCTCGAGTCCCAACCACCCCAGTTACTACTACGACAATGCCTACTGTGTTTGGCAGCTCAGAACCACAGATGACCAAAGAATCTTCCTGTCGTTCACATATGTACAGTGAGTTAAAAGTGTAAATAAATAAAATAAACTTGCTTTCTACTGAAATTATTTCAGAATCACAGTGTTTATTAGATGGCATGTGTGGCTCTTTGACAATTAGACTGGAGAACTGCTGCTACTGTGACTACATTGCAATCTACGACGGGCCGTCTGTTTCTTCCCCACTTTTGGGGAAAGTGTGCGACGACAACAGAAGCGTGTTCTACTCTTCATCCAACTACATGACTGTGGTCTTCAGGACGGATGGTTCAGTGGTGGGCCGAGGGTTCAAGGCTGACTTCATGAGCAGCTTACAACCAAGCTCAGGTACAGCTACTAATATTTGGTTATTTACTTTGGATTAATACTGTATGTGTTGGTAAATAAAGTTGTTAGTAAGCTTGAAGAACAAGACACCCCCTACCAGAGTCTTATTCCACTCCCACTTCCTGTTTGAAAACTGCAACAATGCTGTTGCTTGGCAGACCGAGACAGAGGAGCCTCTAATAAATACACACACATACAGGCTCACAACGACACTGTGACATCATAATGTACCGGCTAGCATCATAGTGTACCTCTTAACCAATAGTGATGGCAGATTTAAAGTTCTTACCTGAAGACACTGACAGTTTTACGCACATTACTTACATTTTAACTAAGATGCACTAAAGTGCCTACACGTGTCTTCAGCATGACTAGACACTCATTTATATAATTTATCAGCAAAAAAAAAGTTGATTTTGGGAGTGACTTGCTCTTTAAGTTGAACTTAAGTCGCACTCAAGCATGGATCAAAATGTTGTAATTGTGTTTTTACACATTTAAAAGTGTGGAAATCTGCAAAAAAAAAAAAAAAAAAAAAAAAAAAACTATTTTAAAATTATTATGTCTGGTTGAAATTGCCCACTGTGAGTTTTTCTTTTGTGGAGATGAAACATCAGCGTTGCAAGTCAGTGGTAGAGTTGCATTGCTGTAATCCAATCAGAGGCGAGATGTGCAAATAGCAGGAAATAAGACTCCAAATCCTGTTGTGCCACTCTCTGGGGCAGCAGACTTGTCTGTGTTGAGTCAAGTGTTTCTGGGCATTTTTTGCCCTGAGTACAGCTTGCAAGGCATTCATTCCTACCAGGGATCACTGCAAAGGAATTGATTAAACAGGTGAACCACACTTTTAATCCAAAAATACAAATAAAAATAGAAAGAAAGCTGGTGTGATTAATCAACTTCCTCCCATCAGGTCGAGTGGACTGCTCTTTGGACAACATGAACATTGTGATCGAGAAGTCCTACCTGAACTCTCTGGGTTACGACGGTCACAGTTTGTTCCTATATGATCCACACTGCAGACCACAGGTTTCCATGTACCAGGTGGTCTTCAGTTTCCCCCTTAACACTTGTGGCAACATCAGACGGGTAGATATGTCACCATCCTCTGGAAATCATTACCCAGAACCCATTTTCCACATTTGTGTTCAATTCTAATTTTTTTCGACCTCTTTTGCTTTGAGCAGTCTGTAGGCGACAGAATTTTGTACACCAACTCCATCAGCGCCTACACCTCCACACAAGGCCAAATAACACGCCAATCCCACCTCAGGATGAACGTCACCTGCCTGATGGAACCGGACTCTACGTCCCAGATTGCATTTATTGTTGATCATGGGACTAACAGCAGCATTACTGGATCGGGCAGATACAACACCAGCATGGCTTTCTACACCTCTAGCAGCTTCTATGAAAAGGTATGTTTGGTAAGAAAATTGGTAACTGGAGAAGATAATGTCCTTATTTTATTTTCACACACAGGTGACTCAGGTACCTTACAAAGTGTCACTCAACCAGTACCTGTACGTGCAAGTGGGTCTTAGATGGAATGACAGCAATCTTATCCTCTTCCTTGACACGTGTGTGGCCTCCCCAACGCCTTTTGATTTCCACACTAGAGTGTACTATTTGGTCCGTGACGGGTAAGATGAATGGATGTCTTTGCTCAAGAAAATAACTGACTTCTTTTATGTGTTCCTAACTAAAATGACTCACCTGCAGATGTCCTGTTGATGACACCTACCACCCAATCACTACTGCCCAGTCTGTGGCCCGGTTCTCTTTTAGAGCCTTCCAATTCCTACGAGCCTCAGAAGCAGTGTACATCCAGTGCAAGGTCGTGATATGCCCTGCCTCAGACAGCAACTCCCGCTGCCGCCGTGGCTGCAGCAGGCGAGCTGCCAGAGGGCTGGAGTCAGAACACGAGAGCCAAACTCTGGTCGTGGGTCCCATTCAACTCAATGGTCAGAGTGCACAAGTCTAGTAACTTAAAAGAAACAAACATCCAAAGAAAACAATAAAAACCCTGTTTTTGTTTAATTCTCCTTTGCAGACTCTGAGAAGAAAAAGGAAGAGCCTGAAAATCAAAACAAGGCTTAACTTGACATTGCAATGACCTTGTCCATTTACCTTTCTCCTCTTTTCATTAAGATTCCTAAACATAGTCACTTTTTCTTTATCACTGACTTACCTGATTAAATGCTTCATCAAAGACAATCTGTCTCTGTGCCTCATCATGTCAAACTCACAACCTACTGGCTGATGTAAGGAAATATTGATATGGCAATATATTGCAATATTTTTTCCTGTGATATATCGATATCCAAAAGCCATGTATCAAAGTTTTGGAAGAATTTACATGCAAACATTTGTGTATTTTCTTTTCTTTTGGTGCAATTCAAAGGCCGACCGCTAGTTGGCAGCAGTGTGCAATAGGTTTTGTTTCCACCACTGAAATGTAAAATCCCTTATTATGGTTTAGATACCTCATGTTGAACCTAATCATATCATTTAGACTGTTAAACTGAATTTTCCTACAATAATTTCAGTCCAAAAAAATCATCTTGTATCGCAATTTATCATGATAAATCGTATCGATCAACTCCCCTGTATCGTATTGCCAGAATTTGACCAATACACATCCCTACTGACTAATTGTGTCGTTGAATCTAAAAACATCTTGAAATTAAAAAAGAGGCAAAGTGCAGCTTGGTTAGAAAACACTTTACTTATAAATTAGTAATCAATCTCACAATAAAATGATTTGCGATCTCAGCTGAGAGAGATTGAGATCCCCAAAAGGCCTAAACATTCACCTTATGAATCTACACCACACTGAAAACATAAGGCAGCCTTTACTGAAGGTCCTGTGTTTGGCAAGAACACAAGGTGCTCCCAAGACAGTAACTATGTTCTCTACACCAAACGGCACCCAGAGACAATAGACAACCTCTCTAGCAGTCTTACTGCAACACTGTTTTACATCTTTTTGACACTGAACATCTAGAAAAACCAGCCAGATTACAATAACCAGTAAATACTGCAAATAAAAAGCACTGGGATTCATTTAATCATAGAAAAATCTCAGTGAGGTGTTACAAAGACGAAAACATGGCAACCTTGGTGCTACGTGGCAATCATTAAAAGTCTTCACACAAGACACAAGACTTGGCGATTCTGTCCTAAACACTGGATATTAACATGACTTCATACAATATGGAAAGATCTGAAGAGGACACGAGGCAGTTAAAAAGACAAAAGCCTTTAAACATGGTCGATGATAAGAGTCTTGTAATGGTGGTGCACTGTATGAAGGAACAGGATGAAGTAGATTGTTGGCCATGGAGACACAGTCTGGCTAGGTTTAACCGCTTATGTCATCTTTAGAGACGAGCTGGCAGTGACTCAGACGTTTCTTAGCAGCATTTATGAAGCAGAGATTTGGCCAAGGAATAAAAAATAAATGATGGCTACAATGATAACACAAAGACACCCTAATGGTTCTAGAAATCTAGTGTATAAAGAATGTTCTGAATGTTTAAAATAACAGTCTTTCTCAAACCTGGGCACACAGGAAAGTGACATGTCAGGCACTGCAACGAATGTCATAATTCATCAAGAACTGAAATAATTCAACATGGCTGAATTAAGACCACCCAAGCTGACAGCAGATTTACCTTCAGGAGTGTTGAGAGTTTACTTTTGTGCTGTCAAACGTTGAAAAACAAAACGTGTAATTTTTCTAAAGGGGACATTGTTTATTGCCAAATTAGTACAAGCCATGGTAACTTTGGTGAGCACCATGTTGCACAAACATCATCACATATTCTCCATGATGTGATCGAGTGTTTAGTACCGTTTAATCAATGACAATGTTGGACAGAATATGTTGTTTGTGGGTTAAACTTCACTTGAGGAAAAATACTTTTTGGTTTTGTTTTCCTTTGATGACAGCCCCTTAAATAAATTCACAACCTGTCAAAAAAAAAAACACTGATCGTTCCTTTTATAACACACTGGAATGGACACCTTTGGTTATACAAATAATAACCATCTGACTGTTTTCTGTGCAATAATTTTTAAAGTCTAGGCTACATGAAGGCCATGTGAAAGATCAAATAAATAAAGTTATTATGCAATAAAACAAAAGCTGTTGGTTAAAAAGTTCTTCCAGTCTTCATTTACTTATGCTGGCCACGTGCAAAGTGACAGGCAAAGTCGTACTTGCTCTTGCACTTGTGGCCACAGATGTTGCACTGGAATGGGTTCTCATAGCCGTGGCATCCCATGTGGATGGTGAAGAGGATGTTGTCTGGGAAGTAGATGTCACAGTGTTGGCAGTGATGGAGGATGTGGGGGTCCTGAAGTGGGGCGGACTGACCTGGGACCGGTGTGCTGGGCTGGCTGTTGGAGATACTGGGAGTGCTGATGCGGCCGCTGTTTTCACTACACGGTCCGCCTCCCGGACTGCAGTTACTGTGTAGAGGTGCCCGGGGCTCGGGGGTGATTGGGGAAGAAGTGTGGGTCATGCTGGCTAGGACAGCCACGGGAGCTGTGGCAGGGTGCGGCTGCTGGATGAGGAAGGGCTTTTCGTCAACAACAGACTCCGCTCCAGGAGACATGGGAGTTTGAGTCTGGGCTTGAGAATCGGATGGGAGGCTGGCCAACTGGCCTGCTAGGGTGGACAGTTGGTTCAGTGGATTATCCATAACCATGTCATGGTGATTTGCAGAGAGCCCATCCTCAACAGCTCTGCTCTGATTATCGTAGTTTTCCTGACGCAAGTGTGGCAGCTCGTGTGAGAAGTCATTTATGTTATCAGCCTTGTGCACCACCATTGAAGGGGGGCTGAAGTTGATAAGAAGCCGTCGACCGTAGCCCAGTGAGCTGGCTTTTTTCTGTAAAACACTCAGCATCTTTTTATGAGCCAGGGACCGAGCACCTTTCATCGGCAGGAGTTTGTGACGTCTACGTCGATGGTGCGACAAGTTGCTGCGATCGCTACAGCGGAAAGAGCACAGCTCACATTTGTAAGGCTTCTCACCTGTGTGTGACCGCATGTGAGCCTCCAGGTGGCGCTCATACGCTGAGGCAAATGGACACAGGTGGCAGCGGTGAGGTTTTTCTCCTGTTTGTTACAGAAAAGGAGGCCAAACATGTCAATACTTCTCAGTAAGTTAAATCTCCATTGCAGCAATATATTGTGCATTTAGTCACCTGTGTGAATTCGGATGTGCTCTATGAGCCGTGCTGTGCCTCTGGTAGCATAGTTGCAGTAGCGACACTTGAGCTTGCCATCATAGGTCCTCTCAAACCCATCCACTAAGATCCCTGAGCTGTCCTCCAATGACATGTCCACTGGGGGGTGATCCAGGCCATTCTGGCTGCAGTCTGTTGACACAATTTATTGCACAGCAACAACATGGTAGTTAAATATAATGCAAATTCTTGGAATAAAGCACTTAAGAATACTGAGGCGCGTTTTGTCCATCCGTGGCTTTAGACAGCTGTCAAAGCGGCACTTTTCACCTCAAACAGGGCACCCAATCAGATTAAAACAATCAATGATTCCAAAAGTTTCCAGTCAGAATAAAAGGAAATCTGAGGAAAAAAAGAGCGTGTAGATTGCTGCATATGATGTTTAACTGGACTTTGCAGCATAAAATGGCTTCTTTAAAAAAACAATCACAAATAAATATACCATAAATAAATAAAAGATAGATAAAAACCCAGTCTTCCGTGACCTTAGAAGCTTGACAGGACACAATGGTGCCTTGTTTTTACAATATATGTTTTTTTAATAATGCTTTATGCGCTTTTCTGTATATTACTCTTCATTTTCTGTTTAAATTTAACTTGAAGGAGTGAATCACTTATAGAGACATGCTGAAAAGTAATTTTGCTATTAGAAAAGATTTAGAAAAATACTATCACCTTATCTTTCTCTTTGATAAAATAAAAATAAACATGGAACTGAACACTTCTAGCCATCTAAAGTTACAAACATAAATGAACAAGGTTCAACCCTTCCACTCTGAAAGAGAACACCCCTATAGAAACGTTTGTAAACACACAGTTTACAGTAGCAGATGACAAACAGCTGATCACCTGCTGGCAGCTCATCCACCTCCTTTACACCGCTGACGGAGCCAGATATCATGTTGACATGTTGAGTCTGCTGGCTTAGATACTCCTGAAAATCCTTCACAAAGTCTAGTGTGTCCGGTTTGTCATCCCCCATCGGAAGAAAGTAACAGCGGTGTACACTAAAAATACAAAACATTTTACAATAGTTAACGTACATTTTATAGAAATTTGCTTTGTAAACATACATGTTTACGTAGGCTGATTCTCACAGACTAAGTCAAACAACATAATCATAACCAAGCAGATAAAGAAAATCAACAGTTATCTGATGTGTAAAGCTTCGTACTAACCTTCAAAATGATAAATAAAAACAGCTTTAATTGGCTTGAAACGCCTTTAGTGGTAAGCCAGACACAAAGACAGGATAACAATGATTGACATGCAGGAAATCGGTGTGATCCAATGCCTGGTCGGTGGCTCCTACACGCAGCTCCTCATCATCGTCATGTTTGTTGCCAAAGCTACATAAGCTACGTTAGCCAAGAGACAGCTAACGTTAGCTACCTCGGGAAAAAGCATCTTTAGCAACGACAAATGTCGTCCGATACATTACTATTTACGTTTGAGTAAATAATCAAGTGTTCTGCGACAGCTAAACTTCAGAGACCCCTTTCCAAATGTCATACTAATGTGTACGAGGAAAAAAAAGTCTTGCTAAATAAAAACAATTAACCAGTCAATAGGGTTAAAGTTCACTTTGAGCGCGCTGATGAAAACTGTCCGGCAAAAACAAAACGTCCCACGAGGAATGGTTCCTACCAGTAACAGTAGTGGCATCTCCGGCAAAATAAAATAAAATAAAATATTTAGCAACACATTTTCAAGCCCCAGGGCTTCTAACTTTTACACTTTTGGAGTGAAATTAGGTTGGGCAAAATGGCAGTCTTATATAAACTTAATTCTTTTGGTGTGTGTGTGTGTGTGCGTGTGTGCACACGAGCGAATTGTGAACTGGCATGATTTTGCACTACTTAGATGTAGCCACCTTACGCCGACAAAAATGTAACTAAGTAACCTTTACTTTGAGTACATTTTGTTATACTTTTTACTTTTACTCGAGTAAAAATTTAGGCAAGTACTTTTACTCTTACTTGAGTAAAAATGGTCAAAGTATTGGTACTCGTACTTAAGTAGGACATTTTAGTACTCTTTCCACTTCTGCCACTAGCAGAGCAGATGAACGGTTTAATTATTCATGAATGAGCTTTTCTAAATAAATCTAGAGAAAATCTGATTTACTTGCCTTGAGCTATGCATTTGCCAAAACACCTTTGCTGATGTTTTAGTTAATTTAAAAGAAAACGAACCCGTGATTTTTAGAGGCGACACCGAAAACAAGCAACGTTTTGGTTTGTATATTTCTGAACACACAGGGGCAGCAAAGCATCCTATTTAAACAGAATTGACCTAAAACCTGATATTTCTAACAAAACATTTAAGATATCTTTCTATAACTAAACCAAACCCACCTGCAGTTTTAACCACTCAAGGTAAACAACTAGCTGGGTTAAAGAAATTAAGATTCTGGCCCAAATATAAAAACGATTACTACAACAATCATCATAATTGGACTAAAATGTGTGTTTATGTAGCTTAAACCCTTCAGAGCACATTTTAACTAATTATCAGTAACAAGACTGATGTAAATTCTAAACCTGCAGAATATCTGAGATTATCTTCTTTGTTTGCCCCTCCAGCTAGAAGAGAATCCAAGGAACAAAACAAATCACTTTTAGTGTCACGTCACATGTGCAAGTACACTGGCACAGTACATGCGAGTGAAATTCTTGTGTGCAAGCTTCACAGCAACAGAGTTGTGCAAAAATACAACGTAAAAACAAGCAAAATATAAAAAAAAATGGCTAATCTAAGTAATATGTATAGTATGTAAGGAATATACATTACTGAATGTGTGTACTAAGTGTGTTTTCCTACGTGTGTGCGCGTGTGAGTGTGAGTGTGAGTATACCGTCATGTTCTGTGATAAGTATTTAACCCAGGACATGCAGAATACATGGAAGCCAGTTGTAAGAATAATAATGATTTATTAAGAAATGATGATTCCAGGGGTAACTGGAAATCAGCGAATGAATGAACGGGAGCAGCGTCTGAGGGGAAGAGGAGCAGATATGAGTTCTTGATAAGGTAATATGGTAGAGGATGAGCTTGGTAGGAGGACTTACAGACGAAGCGTGGTGAAGTTTGTTCGGGGAGGGGTGAGCTGGGAGAGCGAGCGGATATCCAGGGTTGAGGTAGAACGATGGGGTTCCAACCGAAGGTGATGAGAGAGAGAGAGCAGGTTTGTAAGGAGCAAGTCGAGCCGTTGGGAGGACGGGGAGTCGAGAGGTGAATCCAGAGGCTGTATGGTCGGGCAGTTGTATATCCAAAGAGTCAAGCTGGGATGCGGTGTATGGAGAGGGATGACTGAGCCTACAGCACAAGGAAAAAACAGGAACAAAGTCTAAGCACAAAAATCGTAGCAAAACAAAGTTTCAAAATCTAGAGTTCATAGAATCACTGTGGCTGGGATTTCTACCAGTAAGGCATAATCATCCGGCAGTTTAGCAGTGTCCTCCGTCCTCCTTATGAAGGCCACCTGCTGATCAGCTGATTGACCACAGCTGCTGCTCTCTCTCCTGAAAACAGAGAAGCTCCCAAAAACAGGTGACGTAATGGTGTGTGTAGAGTGCTCACCTCCCAGCTCACAACATATACATGTTTTACAGATGAATAAAGTAAACAATAAAATAAGAGATATAAAATATACAGAGGTTGGTATGTGCAAAACAGTGGCATTGATGTACAGTATGGAGTGTGTAATGTTGGAGTTTCAGTAGTGAGGGTGAGGTGTCTGTGATGTGTTCAGCAGTCTGATGGCCTGATGGAAAAAGCTGTCTGTCAGTCTGCTGGTTCTGGACCGGATGCTGCAGAACCTCCTTCCTGATGGAAGTAGTCTGAACAGTTTATGGCTGGGGTGACTTGAGTCCTTGATGATCCTCCCCGCTTTCCTCAGGCACCGCTTCCTGTAGATGTCCTGGAAGGAGGGAAGCTCACCTCCAATTATCCTTTCAGCACACCGCACTACTCTCTGGAGAGCTTTGCGGTTGTAAGCGGTGCTGTTGCCATACCAGGTGGTGATGCATCCAGTGAGGATGCTCTCAATGGCACAGCGATAGAAGGTCCTGAGGATGCGGCGGCTCATGCCAAATCTTTTCAGTCTCCTGAGAAAGAAGAGGCTCTGCTGTGCCTTCTTCACTGTATTGTTCGTGTGCACTGATCACGTAAGATCCTCAGCCAGATGAACACCAAGGAAACGGAAGCTGCTCACCCTCTCCACAGCGTCGCCGTTGATGGTAATGGGGGTGTGTATTCCTCTGCAACTCCTTTGTCTTTGTGACGTTGAGGGTGAGACGGTTGTCTTGACACCAGTGGGTCAGGGCGCTGATCTCCTCCCTGTAGGCCGTCTCATCATCGTTGGTGATGAGACCCACCACTGTGGTGTCGTCCACAAACTTCACAATGATGTTGGAGGTTCTAGTGGCCGTGCAGCACAGCAGAGATGCCAGAGGTTTGGCCTTTGCATGATGAAGTCTAGAACTTGAGGGTACATGCATGACATGAGTGCCATTGGTTTTTATTTTTGTTTGCTTTTGACTGTGTCGTCAGAAATCTGACTAACAGACTGACGTTTTGCAACTAAACACCAATTGTCATGGTTTTTCTTACATGCACACTGAGATCTGATCAAGTATGTATTTTTGACAAACATATTTCACAAATCAGGATGACATAACGCCTTCAGCGTGAGCTATGCTTTCTAACAACGTATAATTTTGTTGCTTGCATAAATGCCACTGCTTCCTGACCCATTCCCACCGGCTGCATGCAGTCCTCCAAGGGTTAAATTGCCGCTAATCCCTTCTTAGTGTTTTCTCTTCTTTCATTAGAGGAACAGCGGAGCGGAGTATTGCTGTCAATATTCTAAGACTTATACATAGTAAGGAATCGCTCGTGATCACATAAAATCTGATTTAGGTGAGAAATGTTAACCCTTTGAGTATTGTGCTAGCTTTATAAACTGTCTGCACTGCATGTTTGTTTTTAATGAGTTTAAATGTGTTTTGCAGACCCGCTGACCAGCCACATGGAGATGGTGACCAAGATCGTTGTTCCCACCGTGTGCACACTCTGTATTCTGCTCAGCGCCATCTTCCTTCTGTTCCTGCTGAGAAGAAGAAACTAGAAAGTGTGTGTGTGTGTGTGTGTGTGTGTTTACAATCATAGTTTGTACAAAATCACATGGATGCAGTGGAAGTGCAACATTTCTTTAATTTTATTTGTGAAAGGATGACTAAATTTCTGAAGTGAATTTAAACCACTAATCTGATGACTTTACAGTGTTTTGTTGTTTTAGTTTAGCTGCAACATGCAAAATGACCTTTTCTGCATTTATTTTGTTTAAATGTGGAGTACTGTTATTGCAACCATGTAATCTACAGTCTAAATTAAACAAAGTTTAGCTTTCTAAATGAATAATGTGTTAAATGAATTAGAAAATAAACTTCATCACCTACAAAACAGAAACTCTTCACTGAAAACACAAACACACATAGATCCAGCTGTGGTCGCTCCAGGTTCGTTGGAATGATTTCAGTCCATCTGGATTGAACTGTTAATATTTCAAACAATGTTCAATACTATTAAGAATATTAAACACAAACATCTACTTTGTTGTTCAGTTATTTTGTGCTTTGTAAATTCATACAAAGCTGACGAAGCTGCAGCACACCACTGTAGTATGAGGTTCCGAATGTGCCAAAAATGTGTCTATGTATTTCTGTGCGAGTCTATGTATTTGTACGCACACTGCACTGCGTTGCAGTAATGTGTGTCTATGTATTTATATGTGTCTATGTCTATGTATTTAAATGTGTCTATGTATTTGTACGCACACTGCACTGCGTTGCAGTAATGTGTGTCTATGTATTTCTGTGCGAGTCTATGTATTTGTACGCACACTGCACTGCGTTGCAGTAATGTGTGTCTATGTATTTATATGTGTCTATGTCTATGTATTTAAATGTGTCTATGTATTTAAATGTGTCTATGTATTTATATGTGTCTATGTATTTAAATGTGTCTATGTATTTATATGTGTCTATGTCTATGTATTTAAATGTGTCTATGTATTTATATGTGTCTATGTCTATGTATTTAAATGTGTCTATGTATTTATATGTGTCTATGTATTTATGTGTCTATGTCTATGTATTTAAATGTGTCTATGTATTTATGTGTCTATGTCTATGTATTTAAATGTGTCTATGTATTTATATGTGTCTAAGTAACGACAGACTGAGACAACAGCACGTGACAACAGCACGTGACAACAGCACGAGACAACAGCACGTGACAACAGCACGAGACAACAGCACGTGACAACAGCATGAGACAACAGCACGAGACAACAGCACGTGACAACAGCACGAGACAACAGCACCAGACAACAGCACGAGACAACAGCACGAGACAACAGCACGTGACAACAGCACGAGACAACAGCACCAGACAACAGCACCAGACAACAGCACGTGACAACAGCACCAGACAACAGCACGTGACAACAGCACCAGACAACAGCACGTGACAACAGCACCAGACAACAGCACGAGACAATAGCACGAGACAACAGCACCAGACAACAGCACCAGACAACAGCACGAGACAACAGCACGTGACAACAGCACCAGACAACAGCACCAGACAATAGCACGAGACAACAGCACGTGACAACAGCACCAGACAACAGCACGTGACAACAGCACGTGACAACAGAGAGTAACGACAGACTGAGACAACACTCGGAACCTCAAAAAATACGACACACATTACAGCAACGCAGTGCAGTGTGCGTACAAATACATAGACACGCACAGAAATACATGGACACACATTACAGCAACGCAGTGCAGTGAGTGTACAAATACATAGACACGCACAGAAATACATAGACACATTTTTGGCACATTCGGAACCTCATACTGTGGAAAAACAGCCGGCTCCTCCATGTCCCCGTTGATCGCTTCACTTGGGTAATCTAAAACTGAGAAGATTAAAGTCAGATGTGCTTCACTGGTTCAGTTACTACTAGTCTTCTTTTATTTGAATATTTTTAAAAAACCCACCTGTTTTAAAGGTGACGTGAGCCACCAGTGGTCTGTTACTGAGCTGTAAGGACGTCCGAACCTCACGAGGACCTGGACCGCTGGACACTTCAACCCCCCACATCATTGGGTGTTCGCTGTAGAAACGATGCATTAACACAAATACAAGCTAAGGACAATTGGCTTATTTGAGCAAAAAGACACAAAAGCAAAAGTATTTAGTTTGTGAATAAGATTAACCTTCAATTAAAAAAAGTGCTCTGCTTCATTCTTTTTCTCAACAAAAATAATGTCTAAAGTTTCCATCTACTTATGAAAATAAGATTTTTATGTAAATTTAAACTTCAGCATAAACTTTTTCCACTTTCTTTCCATTTGAAAAATTTCTGACTTTTTCCCAAATGAGCTTCATAAACTACATCACTGTCAGGTATTTCCTTATGTTTTCACATTTTACATATTTTATGTATTTAGATATACAAGTTTAAATAGTCATCTTTCACATCGATCAGTGTTTGTAGAGATTTTGACCATAGCAGAGTTTACTCAATGAGAATACACACACACACACACACACACACACACACACACACACACACACACACACACACACACACACACACATATATATATATATATATATATATATATATATATATATACATATATGTACACTAGGGCTGCACAATATACAGACAACTTATCATCACCGCGATAACAGGACGTGCGATAGGCCCATCGCAAAGCATGTCAAAAACGGCGATAAATGTTTGGTTCAAACATTTCTATCCGTGTCATACATCAACTTTTTGTAAACCAGCTCTGTTTATTTGACCAATCAAATGTAGCCCTTTTAATATACGGCCAATCAGATGGGTCCGTTCACGTAATACGCCCGCTCCCTACGTAGACCCTTAGGATGGGTGGAACGCAACACCCCGAACTGAGTTAGCAGCGCCGTTCCCTTGTTCGTCATGCTGGCTCAGATTAACGGACCGGCATGCAACAGTTCAAATCAAAACGGCGCCATATTGGCAGGCAGAAGCCGGCAGCTGGACTATTTGTTATTGTCAGAAAACTCAATCAGACAGGAAATATGGTAGATTCCTGTTGTGCCCCAGGATGCAGAACAGACACGGACAACATAAGGAATGAGCCATCTACAGGATTCCCCAAGATCCGGAGCGCCGCAAACGTTGGATGATTGTAATACCGAATTCGGTACTTTTTAAGGTACCGACCGAATTCCACAGTACCGACTGAGCACCGATTCACGTCATTTCAAACGGTGCCTCGTTTCGGTACCAGTCCTTCAGAACAAGAACTTGCCAAGACAGCTGCGCATGCGCAAGAGCGTTAAGTCGTCGCTCGCTGCGAGCCAGTTGTAAACAGAGCAGCATGATAGAAAGAACGCACGCTAAAGCTTGGGTTCTCTTAACTAAATGTGATGGGTAACTGGGTGATGATGAAACGAGCGACAACGATCTAAGTGAGACATCCTCATCTTAATCTGCTCCGGTAGGTAAATAAAATGTTTAAGATAACGTTAGCTTGATATGTTAGCTTCCGTTTCGCTAATGGTGCGTTCCCTTTCTCCTCGGAACTCCGAATTTCCGACTAGAAGAACACGAACGTGCTCTAAAGTTTGGCTTCACTTTACTAAATGCGACGGGTGATTTGGTAAAGATGAAACCAATGACAACGATCTAAGTGTGAGGCATCATCATTTTAATCTGCTCCAGCAGCTAAATAAACTGTTTAAGATAACGTTAGCTTGATATGTTAGCTTCTATTGCCACCATTGTTATCAGCTAATGGTGCGTTCGCTTTCTCCTCGGAAATTCTAACTTCCCAGTAGGAAAAATCAAATGAAAAAGAGGCAAAAGTAATGAAGATACACAGTAAATTTAGTTCACAGTAAAGATGTCAGTTTAATTATCAGCTTATAAAACTACAAGGACGATGTTACAATACAAACAGTTGAATGTTATTTATTGTGATATTTATCAAATATTGTTATATATTGAGAAAAATGTATATTTAATAAAAAAATAATTAAAGTAATAAACACTCAAAAGTATCGAAAATTGGTACCGTTAAGTACCGGTATCGATTCCTAGGTACCAGGAATTAGTACCGAATCGATTCAAATGTCAAAGGTACCCATCCCTATACCTGAGAGAGTACAGCGCCGACGCCGGTGTCGGAGGAGTCTACTTCCAGGGTGAACTGTCGTTGCGGATCAGGTCTGTGGAGCATAGGGGCGTTAATGAACTTCCTCTTTAAGGTCTGGAAGGCAGCCTCGGCTTCTGAGGACCAAACTAAAGGGCGATTAACAGAGGTCAGGTTTATCAGCGGGGCGGCGGTCTGGCTGCAGTTCCTTATAAACCTCCTGTAAAAGTTGGCGAAGCCCAGGAACCTTTGTAACTGCATTCGAGAAGTTGGAGTGAGCCACTCAGTGACTGTACTGACCTTCTCAGGGTCTGCCCTGAAGCTTGGTTTATGCTAGACGCATTCACTTTCCGCTTGGTGATGCTGCTCGCGGATGGAACGCGCTTCACAACTTGCAGCGTTTATGGTTCGTGCGGCTTGTCTCTGCGGTGAGCCAATATTCTCCCAAACTGAACGGGGCAGCATGGAGCTCTATGGCATGCATCCAACACTACACCATAGTAGAAGTAGAAATCACTGTTTACAACATGGTATTTCAGCATTTTTAACAGCGTCCTCGTCTTTTCCGACAGTGCGAGCTATTTCTCTCCAAGAATTATTAACAACATGTTGATCACGGTGATCTCTGAGAGCTGAGTGATACAAATGTTTGTATTTACGAACCTCTGCCTTACTAGTTCTTGCCAGTCCGCCATGTCTTTCCGCGTCTGACCGTCCGCGTAGTTAGAAAATTTCCTAGGTGCGCGGTGCAGAAATTTTGGGCCGTGCGGAGACGCGGTTGAGGGGCGTGGTTGTTAAAATGACGCAATTTCGCTGTGCGGACCTCGCGGATGCGTCAAGCATAAACCAACCTTTAGCCTCCCGCTCTCGATGATAGAACCAAGGAACTTTACCTTGGGGCGTGGAACACACATTTCTCTGCTTTTACTTATAAGTGGTTCTCCAGGAGGCGCTGTAACACGGCCCTAATGTGTATTACATGTTGCTCTAAGGAGTTAGAAAAAAATCAAAATATCATCTAAACAGTCACAAACTTATTTAGAAAGTCTCTTAAAACAGAGTTCACTAGGGACTGGAACATTGCTGGTGCAGTAGTTAAACCAAAGGGCATCACTAAGTATTCGAAATGTCCGATGGGAGTCTTAAACGCGGTCTTCCATTCGTCTCCCTGACGAATTCGAACCAGATGGTAAGCTTTCCGGAGATCGAGGCGACTGAAGATGCTGGCATCCTGAATGGGCTCAAAAGTAGATGTTAGTAGAGGCAGCGGGTATTTGTTCTTAACGGTAATCTGGTTCAGACCCCTGTAGTCAATACAGGGTCTGAGTGTTCCTTCCTTCTTCGGAACGAAGAAGAAACCCGCTCGTAGGGGTGATGAGGACAGTTTGATGAGGCCGGCAGCCAGAGACTCCTGTATGTAGCTCTCCATGCTCTCTCTCTGGTTTAGAGAGGTGGTAAAGGCGGCTAGAGGGAAGCGGAGCCCATGGCAGCAGATCTATGCTGCAATAGAATGGCCTGTGTGGGGGGAGAGATGATGCCCGATCCTTGCTGAAGACTAGGCTGAGGTTGTGGTAGACAGGTGGCACAGAGGGCAGGTCTATCCTTTCTGCTGGAGGAGCAGCAGGGATGCGGAGAATGGGTGAGGCTGAGCGGAGGCAGGTCTGTGAGCATCTGGACCTCCATTCCTCAACTCTGTTAGTCTCCCAGTTCACGTGGGGGTTATGGAGGGAGAGCCAGGAGTGTCCCAGGACCAGAGGTGACTGAGGAGAGGGAAAAACATAAAAAGCCAAAGCCTCCGCGTGGTTACTGCAACGGGATGGTCTGGTGAGTAATGGTTGACAGGTTCCGGTCGTCCAAGGAAGACACAGAGAGCGGAGTAGGGAGCCGAATGGTTGGGATCTTCCATCTCTTTACTAAGTCCGGGTCCAACACGGACTGCTCACAACCAGAGTCAACAAGCACTTCTATAGGAAACTGCTCAGAGTTAAAAAACACAACACTCTGAAGTATACAGCAGGAGCTCGTAGAAGAAGAGTTACTGCCCACCACTAGTCCCGTCTTTACTGGTGGGCTCTGCCTTTTAACAGAGCCAAACAGGCTCTAGCAAAGTGTCCTGGCTCCCCACAATATAAACACAGACCTGACCTGATCCAATGTGACCTCTCCTCCCGGCTGAGGCGTGTCCTTCCCATCTGCATGGGCTCCTCCATGGTGGTTGGCTCCGCGGAGGGCCGAGTGCCCAACTCATGGTGACGGTCCAATGTGGGGAAGGTTCTGGTACCGCAGTTCGTGCTGGCGTTTATCAATAGAAATAGCCAGGCGGATGAGTTCCTCCAGCGACTGGGGTTCTGGGCACAGTGCCAACTGGTTCCGAACTCGGTCGTTGAGGGACTCCGTGAAGGCAGCGAGGAGGGCTTCCTCTTTCCAGAATGACCGAGCCACCAGGGTTCTAAACTCCACAGACATGTCAGCAACAGATCTCCGCCCCTGCGATAAACTCCACAGACATGTCAGCAACAGATCTCCGCCCCTGCGATAAACTCCACAGACATGTCAGCAACAGATCTCCGCCCCTGCGATAAACTCCACAGTCTTTTACTGATGTCCTTAACAGACTCAGTACTGCAAAAAGTTCATTGAAAATCTGTCAAAAAGTCCTCCAGAGGTCCCGACAGAAAAGTAGTACAGTAACTGAGCCCATCTCAGGGCTCTCCCACGAAGTAATCCTTCTATGCTTGAGATCTTGACTGAGTCTGAAGAAAAGCCTCCTGGTGAGCCCTCGAAAGCGAGCCAACATTGTAGCAGAAAACTGTAACAGTCCTCAAACTCACCACTGAACGTCGGTGATGGCGGTGAGGAGGCTGGACAGAAATAGATGACTTTCGGGGTGGCTGCTGCTGCCGACCTGGGAACTGCAGGAGGAACGGGGCCGGCGAGCGGAGGCTCCGCAGCGGGGGCCTGGGGCTGCGGTTGGGACAGTCTGAGTTGTCGGCGTCAAGATGTGTTCTTCTCCTCCTCTTATAGCTGGACCCGCTGATTGTTAATGAGCTGCAGCTGGAGCCTCCCTCTCTTGAAACACAGCAGCTCAAAGATGGAACAAAAATGAGAGGAGCACTCACCCTGGCACATGACACCAGGCTGGGAGTTTTTAAAGGCCTCAGGAATCTTTTGCAGGTGTTTAGACTTTAGTTGATTCAGATGATTAGGTTAATAGTTCATTTAGAGAACCTTTTCATGATATGCTACTTTTTTGAGATGGGAATTTTGGGTTTTCATGAGCTTTATGCCAACATCAACAATATTAGAAACAATAAAAGGCTTGAACTACTTCAGTTGTGTGTAATGAATCTAATATATATGAAAGTCTAATGTTTATCAGTACATTACAGACAATAATGAACTTTATCACAATATGCAAATTTTTTGAGAAGGACCTGTACAGGATGGCTTGGCAGGCTAATGTTGGACCTTAGTTTGCAGAAAATCGTGAATTGAACCGAAATCGCAATTTCTGCTAGAAAAATTGCAATTCAATCTTTTCCTAAAATCGTTCAGCCCTAGTTTATCTATAGTGAAAAATAAGCAGTGAGTAAAATAATGAGGTGTCTACTGATGGTATGAATGTATTATTTTACAAAAGGTTTATATATACAAGTTTATATGAGTTTATCTTATATATGAGGGAGTGTAAAAACACTAACCTAAATTTAAATATAAAAACTGTTAATTAAAGCTATTAAAAAAGAAGTAAAAAATGGCCCACAGCTCAATAACTATAAACAAACTAAACTACAAATGACAAACTAAAGATCTACATACTAAATTTCAAACATTCACAGTTAAGGAGATCACCGGATTCGGTCTGTGTCTCCCAGAATTGCTCTGATGTAGTCGCCCCATCGGGTCTAGAGAATGTAACAGCGTAGCCGCCATATTGGGTGGGTTTCCTCACTCTCCAAACCCAGCTGGAGTCCTGTTTTTTTGTGCAGCCTATGGTTGCAACAACCGGTGTACTATGGAAAACAGATCACGTGGGATTATTGACTTTTCTAGCCTACCTGTTGGGATTTTATATATTTATTTATGTTTTTTTTTACTTATATTTATTTTTCAATTAACGTAGTCGGAACTTTTATTTTTCATTGGTGCCAATTTAAAAGCTCTGGATTCTCCGAGCTATCTCCCAGCAAAACTTAGAAAGCTGTGTTTACATGAAACACAGCGAATCTTTGCCAGTAGAGATATTTTAGGATACCAGTAGTACTTTTAGAGTTTAGCTATGCCTGTACTAGCCATTAGCTTGTCAATCTGTTTATTATCTTAACCTCTTTTCCCCATAAAGGGTCAAAGGGAGCTGGTTTCAGCAGGAATCAGACGATAGGCTGGGGATTACCCTAGACCCGTCTCCAGTCTATTATAGGGACACATAACTAATAACTAACTAGGGACAATTTCTAGTCTCCAATGAACCTAACGTTCATGTATTTGGTGTGTGGGGGGAACCCGAGCACCGGGAGTAAACCCACGTATGCATGGGGAGAACATGCTAACTCCAAGCAAGAAGGATTCAGTTCAGATTTGAACCTGCAACCTTTTCCAGCCAAGGAACAGTGCTATCCACTGTTCCACCACGCAACCCCGCTTTTTTCCTAGTTTATTTTCTGGGTTTCTTTAGATTTGGGGTAGGAGATTTGAAGGACAGTGAATTTAGTCACTTGTTGGATTAGTCCTTCTTTTTCCACCTCTGGGGTTTTCTCAGTCCCAGAAAGTGTCTCATTCGTTTCCAGATGGAAGATTTTTGTTTTGTCTCCTTGTTTTCAGAAATTGTTGCAGTGGATTCTGCATCTGGGCTGTTTGGTGGTAACAGGAGTTCAGCCGCTCTTTCAAGGTCGAGTTTAACAGGAGTTGACTCCTGGCTTGGCAACGCTCGGCGAGCAAGCTTTCTTTTAGGAGGTCCTAATCCATCCCTGTCTGTCAGCTCGGCGATGAGATCGTGGTTCAGTTGGACCTGATTTAGGAGCTGAGTTTCTATTTGTTTAACATCAGCTTTCAAACATTCCTCTTTGTCGGAGGACGTTTTTGTAACAAAAGCGATTTCCTGATGAAAAGCACTGTTTACATCTCTTAAATTGTAAATTTCTGCCTCCGCTTTAAGCCATGCTTGATAATGAGCAGCTCTCTCCAGAGTCTTCTCTAAAGCTTCTGCTTGTTGTTTTAACTCAACAACCTTAGACTCAGAGATATTTTTGAGCTCCTGGTAAGACGCCTGAATCTTCTCTAGATCTGCAAGGAGTTGCTCTTCCTTCTGCTGAGAACTTTTTTGCAGGTCTGAGAAATTCTGATAGACTTCCTCTTTCTCGGTTCCCAGCTGGAAAATAAGTTGCTGTTTCTGCTCCATTTTCTCTGTGAGGACCTGGATTTCTCTGCTTGCCTTATCTTGCTGAGAAGACGCAGCCTTTTGACTTGCAGACAAATCTCGTTCATATTTCAGGCTCATCTCCTGAATCTGGCTTTTAAGCTTGTTCAGCTCAACCTGGAGACTCTGGGTTTTCTCCTTCTCCATCTGAAGCTCAGATAAAAGTTTCTCTTGGTTGGTAATGTGAGAAACCTTTAACTCTTCGTAATCCTGCTGAAGAGCCTTTTTCTTGTGCCTTTTAATGGTGCTTTGCACCTGAGAAGCGATTTTGGTTGCGCTGAGAGTCTCTGCATTGCTGTATTTCTGCAGTCGCTCCAGCTCTCTCTTGGTCTCTTTGCCCTTATTGATGTACATTTCTTTGAGACTTTTGCTTTTCCAAATTCGCCTTAGTTTGGTCGAGCTCTTGTTCCAGTTGAGAAGCTCTTTGGTTTTCGTGAGACCATTTAGCTCTCTCGGTGTTTAAAAGAGCGTTCAGCCTGTGGACTTCGTTCAGAAGTGTAACTTGGTCCATGGAGGCCTGTTGGGCAGTCGCCGTGGTTTTCTGTTGTGCCATTGGATTAATGGTTTATAGAAACGCAGCAATAATACTGACTGTAAAACACACTTGTTAAAACGCTACAAAGAAACAAAGTGTTGAAGACAGGAGAACAAATTCTCTGCTGAGAGCAAGTCACAATGTCTCGGAATGGTAGCTGAGTGTGGTGTAGTCTGTGATGAAGTCACAAAGTGACGTCATCAAAGCTGCAACGTAACAACGTTTGAGAGCGTCACGTGCATTCATGCAAGTATCGCGGGACTAGCCAGCGTCTGTCAGCATCCGCGTCAGCTTCTTTCAGCCACCAGGTACAGGAACAGTCTTATGTAAATGTGCACATCTCTGTGGTTAACAAAATTGTTATGCCCGGGGTCAGAGGTGGAAATTAACGAATTACATTCACTCACGTTATTGTAATTGAGTAGTTTTTTTGTGTATTTATACTTTTTTAGTCATTTTGAAAATCTGTACTTTTACTTTTACTTGAGTATTTTATTAAAAAAAACAAATTGTAATTCGCTACATTTTAAATCATATCCGTTACTGAGTAAAAATAAATTGTAGACTTAATAAATTAAAAATATTGCATGTCGCAGCGTCGGAACAGAAAGAGACACCTGCACAGGGGGGGGGGGGGGGGGGGTGTTGATGTACACTTGATAATGAGAACAAACAGCATTTTTACCGCAGTTTGGCTCAAAAACCTCAGTTCTGTCCTTGTGATCCACACTCGCTGTTTACCTCCTGTCTCCCTCCTCTCCTGTGGGTCGGAACTCGCACCTTCGCGCACCGGTCTGACGTCATCAGAATTCTGCTCGGTTCGGTAGCCGGACTCGGTTCCGTGTTTGAAATGTGTTTCCTTACCGCTCCGCACGGCAGCGTCAAAATAACGTTTTGCGCACATAAGCGGATTCTCAGCGCTTTGCTCATAAAACAGAAGACCTGCAGGCCTCTGTGAGTTAAAACATCCTGATACTGTTTCAGGTGTAAACATTGTGCTCCATCCCTGTGTTTGAACTCAGAAGCCATAGTATGGCGCGGTGCTTCTTGATGCCACAGATATGTGATGATTTATTATGAAGCATTATAAAAGCAGTTCAGCGTAGTTAAATTGGCCATTCAAATGATTCTAACATGCTGCAGTGTGTGTGTGAGCTTGTGTGTATGCACATGTGTGTATGCATTTATGCATGTGTGTGTGTGTGTGTGTGTGTGTGTGTGTGTGTGTTACACATATAGGACTGCATGACACAGCATGGTTTCATCAATTCAATACATCTTATTTCTTGGTTGAAGTTATGGTGAACAAAAATAACTCATGTTTAAAAAATGACGTCTCAATAGTGTCTACGATAATGTTTTACCTTATATTGAACCTATCTTTGGTCTGGGAGGTGTAACATAGCATGATACAAGCCTTTTAAAACATGATAAAGTGCTACAAGAGGACATAAAAGCATGAATTTAAAGCTCATGTTTGGAGACCAACCTTCACAGTTTGGAGGCTCACGCTGGTGAGGAGACACCATTAGTTCTAGTAACACCTGGGCTCCCAAGGCCTGTTCTGACAGGATGGACATTACGGGACCCTTAAGGATTCCAGTTGGATGACTGGAGGATTATTTAGGGGGATTGGAATGAACAAACTGATTTCAGTGGTGAAGGGTTAAATGAGTGAGTGAACCCACTACCAAGGATGAACTCTGCTAACTTTAAAAGTCAGAGAGGAGCTCTAGGATGGACACGGATAAAGGAACTGTAATGTAGAGGTAAAGTAGGGCAGGGCCATCGTTAGCAGCTGTCATACGGTCCATTTGAAATGTTTGAATTTAATTAGGCTTGTTATGTTATGTGACATGTTAGAGCACAGTCTCATGTTAGAGTTTTGTCATGAAAACATTGAGATACCTCACATCCTGATGACATCTAAAAAAGTATATTTTTTTCTCAACATAAAGAATCATTTTAATCACAATTGAAACGTACAACCCTAGAAAAACCCGTCCGACCATTGTGCACATCCTGTTCTCACTGATTGGATAGAAATCCCTCCATCAAACTGTGTGTGTGTGTGTGTGTGTGCGTGCGTGCGTGCGTGCGGGGTGTCTCACCTTTTTCATCCTTGACCCGCTTTCATGTCTGATTTTTAATGAATTAGACATCTGAGTCGGCATAGATGGTGTTCAGATTTTTAGTCGTTTGCAGTCGGTGGCTCATTCATGCATTCACAACATTGTTTGGACTCATGTATGCAATCAACTTGAAATATCCAGACCAGTTGAAATACACATTTGAAGCACTGCAAAAAATTGTGATGGACATTGAGTCAAAGAAAATATCACAGCGAGTTGGTAGCCTCCATTCCAAACGTCGGAGTTTAGTCTAACCTCAGGTCCTTAGTCCATACTTGGGTCTCATTTCAGTCCTGGTTCAGTCCACGCCCATGTCTTAGTTCAGTCCAGCCTCAGGTATTATTTCAGTCCTGGTTCAAGTATTTCAATCCAGGCTTGGGTATTAGTACAGTCTTGAGCACTCACATTTTATGCTCTGTGTACATTTGTTTGACAAAACAGAGTGTCAAGATGTTTTCACATGCCTGCACAAAAAAAAAAGATTGTAAAAAATTTCTAAACAAAGTAAATGTATTGTTTCAATGAGAGAAACAAATCTTGCGTGGTCTCAGATGTCATATTTCTACAGTTACATGATTAAAGAACTTGGAAATTTTTCCTTTGAACCAAAGTAACAATCGTTTAGGAATCCTAACTATTTTAGGTGTAAAAAAATTGAAGAACATTATTAAGTTGATCCAAAGTAAGACTTTCTCAACCAAAGGATAATAGTATATTGCAGTAATTCAAAATAATGCATTTAGATAGGGTGATAAAGTACATTAAGCAGATGAAAAAAGGTTCATTGTATAGATTAATATTGTTACATTGTCATACAGCGGAATATGGTGGAATTCGTTCAGCCAGAGTAAAAATACACATTCTAGTAATTGAAATGTATCCATTGTGAAAACTTAAAATTTTGAGTTAAAGTCTTCATTGCACCCAAAAAAAAGTTCAAGGAAAACAAACTATTTTAGGTGTTAATAACTGAAGAACTTTTTAAAGTTGGTCTAAAGAGAAACATTTTTCAGTGAAATACCACCGACAGGGTCATCATGAATGAACCCGAGAACTGCATGTGAGCACCTGTTGTCATCTAATGTTGTCATTATTTTGATGAAGATGTACAAACAACAGTCTCCTCCTCAGCTCAGAGCTCCGCAACTCCATGATGCAGGAATCTGGCTGGAACAGGTGAGCATCACATCTGGCCCGTGGGCCTTGTGTCTGACACATGTGGTGTAGACTCTTACAAGTGTGTGCGATTTCTGATGAACCACTAAACAATTAATTTTCCAGAAAAAATTAATTGAATTTCCTCTACAGTAATTAACTTTAGCAGTCAGCCTAATTTAAGGATGCTGGTCAAAGCTAGTTAATGTTAGCAAACACAACAACAATGCTATGATGCAACAGATTTTGCAGATGCTTTTATAAAATTTGATTGAATCGTTCACAATCCTCTGAGTGCTAAAAATATTACCCTTTTTTTCAACATAAGGAAATTTTAGTTTATTCTTGCATTCAGTCCTTCAACCCCCAACCCATTTCCACCTTCTCAGTCCAGCATCTAGTGTTGTGTGTGCTTGAAGGATTATAAATTCAATGGTTAAATTATTCCTTATGGTAATTTCCTCTGATTCTAATGTGCCCATAGGTGTAAAACCTGGTTTAAATGCTTACATTTATTTGTTAAAGTCCATTCATTAACCTTTATTTTTACTTACTAATTCACTGCAGTCAAGCACAATTCTCTTTTAGCACATCCAGCATACATTCATTTTTGAAGTTTTTTTTTTTGACAGCTCCATCTTCCAGGTCCAGGGAGTGGCCTGGGGTAGCACATGCCACCCTTGGAATTTGATTGGCCACCTCAGGTGCCACCTCACTAATTTAATTTTAAATAGGCTTTTCATAGTCTACAAAAGGCTTGGGGGTAAAAAAAAAAAAAAAAAAAAAAAAAAAAAAGCATAACCATTGATGCCACCCATGCACAAAGCTGTGCCTCACCTGGGCCACCCCATTTTAAAAGATCTGGACACGACACTGCCATCTCCATCTGAATGTCTTTGAACAAATGATCCACCTCTTTATTTCCTGCAGACTGGATTACTGTGGGCTTGAACTGTCAACCATTCATCAACTACAGCTGCCCATTGAGCCCCAGAAAGGTTGGAGTCCCAGCAACTTGCTTCCTGTGTTTTAATGATTAACTTTTTTTGTTCTTCCGGGGACCCATGGTCCGGAAGTAGATGGGCGGGACTTAGGCTCCCTATGGAGCGCTGTCTGTCACCTATGACAGACTGTCACTATGGTAAAGCTATGGAATCTTGCGTTACCATAGTTACTGCTCAAGTGCATCATTTAAAATGCTTTAATATTAAGGCTAGGACCTTTCAGACTTCAGTATATGTTCCATCTCGAGTGAGTAGGACCTTTTCTCTGTGGTCTCTGTGTTTGCTGACTTTAGTCTTCCAGAGAGCAGCTCTAGCAGGTAATAAAACTACCCAAAAACAAACCAGCCCAACATCTGACATGTTTAGACATTTAGATTTATCTGAAGTTTTTCCTGTGCTTTACTGGGAGACTTTAACGTCATTTATATAAAATACACCTGCTGGAAAAAAACAAATTAAACAAAAATCCCTTAAGTAGGTCAGATTACAGATAAACAGTCAAGATTAAACTACTTTGAATCTGAAATATGAGTTATAAACGTACATTTCTATAATGCTATCTGCCATGTACAGCAATGGTATCTGGAGAAGGGACTGATCTTTATTTCTGCACCAGTTTGTCAGAAATATAAATAAATGCCACTTTTTCATCAGTGAATAAATTATAACTATAATAACATTAAGTGAACAAACTATTTTGACTTGTTTACATTTAAAACTGGATCCATCAGCTAATAGAAGAGTCATTTGGCTTGATTTAGCAAACAGAAAAGTCAAGAGGCTCAACTGCAGGTTATCTTTATGTACGTATTTAACTTCTAAGTAACTTATTGTTACATGTTTCATCTGTTAATAAGTTATAACTTTAATAACATTAAGTGAACAAACTATTTTGACTTGTTTACATTTAAAAATGGATCTAGTGTTTAACAAGTTCCTGATTAAAAAGAGCAAAGGCTGCTGAATAAACCACATAGAGTAGAATAAAGTGATTTCTCCAGCTGTGCTTTTATAATCTAGATCTACATGCAGTGGCTTCTATTCGCTGTAGTGATGCTGAGAAATCCTTTTTGTTTCCATCTTCGTTTGATCCTAAAAGTGTGTTTCTGAACGAGCCGGATAAGAAAACTAAGCACAGCCTGATGTAAACAGCACAATTGAAAGTTTCTCTTCACAGATCTGAAACCTGCTGAGACAAGAACGTAAAGTATCTCTAGTGAGACTGGGTCGGGTTAAAACATGAAGAATAAACTCAATTCACAACTAAAATCCAAACATTTCACTTAGTGAAGTAAAAACACAAGCTGGACATGAAATAGTTCACATGTAACAGAAGCTATTGCCTCAGTCGCTGTGATAAACATGAATCTGACTGTAGAAACTGATCAGAGATCAGTTTGTTACCAGTAAAAGTGGATGTGATGTTTCCTGTTCGATGTCTCTGTTGCAATGATGTCTGACGTCTTGTGACAGGTTTTAAAGCTTCTTCTTTTTCTCATCCTTTGTCACATAAAGATGGAGGAAAACATATGCCTCTTGGAGAGTTTTGAGAGGTACATGGAGGACTTGGAGAGAGAGAGAAGGAGCTCTTCTCCCTTCTGGACGAGATCTTTCAGGAGTACCAGCCTTCTTCTTTTCCTCCTCCACCTTCTCCTCTTGAACATCCTCCCTCACCTTTCCTTCCTTCTTTTGCTCCTGCATCATATCCCCCTCCTCCTTCTCCTTTTTAGCTCCTACTTTCTCCTACTTCTTTTCTTTACCTCCCACCCTCTCCTCCCGTTGTTTCTTCTTCTGCCTTCACCTCATACTCCCACTGTCCCTTCTCTGCCACCATCCCTTCTTCCTAGCACTCCACCTGCTGCCCCTGCCTCTGCTCCAGTCTCCAACCCAAAGTAAGTTTTGAATTGACCATTTCAGAATAATATATCTATAAAGTTTACCACATTTCCAGGATGTAGATGGTGACAGGTTTGTGTTGTGTTTTGTCTCTGCAGTAAGAGAAAGCGTGAGCACCAGCAGGAGGACCGTCCCTATGTGAAGAAGCCACCAAATGCCTTCATGATCTTCCTGCGGGACCAGAGGTCCAAGGTGGTGGCTGAGCTGAATCTGACAGGCAGCACTGCTGTCGTGGGCCAGAGGGTAAGTGTGTTTGCTACAGAATGATAATGATTTTGCTTCCTTGGATTATTGTTCACCAACAGCTTGTCTCACTGTCTTCTGTTCACAGTGGAAGGAAATGTCTCCAGAGCAGAGGAACGTCTACTTCCACCAGGCTCACAAGTGTAGCTTTGTTAATCTACATAACTAGAATTTAACGCTTTTGCAATTCAGCTTTGTTACATTCTGAGAAAGATCAAACGAATTGGCAATGAAACTTGCTTGGTCTATATTTAATCAAAAGATTAATATTTAATTTAAGATTTAATTTAATAGCAAAAGTTTATTTATTAATTCAGAAGATCTAAAGAGATCTTTGCTCGTTCAAAGACCAAATGCACTACTCTGTGTTTTATTTCAAAGAAGAGTCAGGTTTAAAATGTTAAGAATTTATTACTAACAATTTAAAGATGACAATTTAAAAGACAATTCATAAATGACAATTTATAAAAGCTTTGGTATTAAAAACTTTGTATTAAAAACTTGGTATTAAAGCAATCTGTGTCTGGATGAAACTAAACATGAAGTGCGTGTGTTTGAATGTGTGAATGTAGGTCTCAGAAGGTTTTTATCTCAGAGAGAGAAAAACGCGTTCTGGGTGAAAGAATTTGGTTTGCAGTTAAGCTAAATTATTTCTTAATAAAAGATGTCATGTTCTGTGTCCCTTTGTTCCCCAGCCCTCCAGTTCCCACTCCAGGTTCTCCTTTTGTGTTTCATGGCGCCCTCATGTGTCCTTTGTCTGCGTCTTTCCCCATGTGTCTCCTAATGTTTCTCCATCCCTCTCTGGATTCCCTTTTGTGTTCTCTTAGTGCCCTCATGTGTCCTTTGTCTGCATCTCTGTTGTGTGTCTTAAGTTATAGCCACAGCCTCTTGTTCCCCAGTTCATAGTTTGTGTGTCTCAGTATGTGTATGTGTTTGTGTGAGTTCTTCCCTTAGTCTTTAGGTTTAGTTTTGTGTTTTACATAGTGTTAGGTTTATCTGCCCTCCACTGGTTCTCTTCCCCATCCAGATAATTGTTGTCACCTGCCTTCCCTCCAGCCTCACTCCACACACCTGCTTCCTGATCCCTAATTGCTCCTCCCTGTCTATATAAGCCCTCCTTGTCTCTGTGTTCTTGTCGGTCCATTCTGTCAGGATTTGATGTGCAAGAGTTTAGGACCCAAGATGCAGAACCCAGATGAACGAGGCAGGAGGTGGATGATGAAAATAAAATCCTTTATTAGGAGTAGTCCAAGAAGCAGGGAGCCCAAACCAAAAAATCCAAAAATCTAAACTGAGTAATCAAAAACCTTCAGAGAACTAGAAACACTGGAAAACACTGGAATCACTAGAAGCTAGGAACAGGAACGAGACGAGGCTGACAAGAACAACAAGCAAACATTAATGGACCGACAAGAACACAGAGACAAGGAGGGCTTATATAGACAGGGAGGAGCAATTAGGGAAACAGGAAGCAGGTGTGTGGAGTGAGGCTGGAGGGAAGGCAGGTGACAACAATTATCTGGATGGGGAAGAGAACCAGTGGAGGGCAGATAAACCTAACACTATGTAAAACACAAAACTAAACCTAAAGACTAAGGGAAGAACTCACACAAACACATACACATACTGAGACACACAAACTATGAACTGGGGAACAAGAGGCTGTGGCTATAACTTAAGACACACAACAGAGATGCAGACAAAGGACACATGAGGGCGCTAAGAGAACACAAAAGGGAATCCAGAGAGGGATGGAGAAACATTAGGAGACACATGGGGAAAGACGCAGACAAAGGACACATGAGGGCGCCATGAAACACAAAAGGAGAACCTGGAGTGGGAACTGGAGGGCTGGGGAACAAAGGGACACAGAACATGACAGTACCCCCCCCTCAAGGGCGGATACCAGACGCACAAAACCAGAACAAGACAAAAACAGAAACAAAAGACAAAGACAAAACAGGACACGAGAGACCACAGGGCGGGAGAGGAGGGCCCGGACAAAAAACAACCCACAAGGGTGGGCGAGGAGGGTCCAGGGACCAGGGGACTCTGGGGGGCCGGCAACGGGGAACCAGGAGATGGGACCGGAGAAGTCTAGGGGGCCGGCGACGGGGAACCAGGAGACGGGACCAGAGGAGTCGTGGGGGCCGGCGACGGGGAACCAGGAGGCGGGACCTGAGAAGTCTAGGGGGCCGGCGAAGGATCTCTGGAGACGGGGATTGTGACTGGAACACTTGCATCTGGGAGACTGGAACTAGGAGACCTGAGAGTTGGGAGACTGGAAGACTTGTGACAGGGGAGAGTGGGACACTTGAGACTGGGGAGACTGGAAGACTTGTAACAGGGGAGAGTGGGACACCTGAGACTTGGGGAGAGTGGGACACTTGAGACTTGGGGAGAGTGGGACACTTGAGACTTGGGAGACTTGAGACCGGGACATGGAGACGCCCACTTCAGAGCAGGGGCTCGAGACGTCCACTTCAGAGCAGGGGCTCGAGACGTCCACTTCAGAGCAGGGGCTCGAGACGTCCACTTCAGGGCAGGGGCTCGAGACGTCCACTTCAGAGCAGGGGCTCGAGACGTCCACTTCAGAGCAGGGGCTCGAGACGTCCACTTCAGAGCAGGGCCCCGAGACGTCCACTTCAGAGCAGGGCCCCGAGACGTCCACTTCAGAGCAGGGCCCCGAGACGTCCACTTCAGAGCAGGGCCCCGAGACGTCCACTTCAGAGCAGGGCCCCGAGACGTCCACTTCAGAGCAGGGGCCCGAGACGGGAGGCGTCAACCTCCGGCCTGGAGGCATTGACGTCTGGACCGGGGGCTCGTGGACGGGCTGGACGGGGGGCTCGTGGACAGGCTGGACGGGGGGCTCGTGGACAGGCTGGACGGGGGGCTCGTGGACAGGCTGGACGGGGGGCTCGTGGACAGGCTGGACGGGGGGCTCGTGGACAGGCTGGACCGGTGCGACCTTCAGAATCACCACTGGAACTAGAGACAGAAGAGACATCAGACCAGAGGCGACGTCGTCAGACGAGCCGACATCAGGGGAGGCGACGTCGTCAGACGAGCCGACATCAGGGGAGGCGACGTCGTCAGGCGAGCCGACATCAGGGGAGGCGACGTCGTCAGGAGAGCCGACGTCAGGAGAGCCGACGTCATCAGGGGAGGCGACGTCATCAGGGGAGGCGACGTCATCAGGGGAGGCGACGTCATCAGGGGAGGCGACGTCATCAGGGGAGGCGACGTCATCAGGGGAGGCGACGTCATCAGGGGAGGCGACGTCATCAGGGGAGGCGACGTCATCAGGGGCGGCGACGTCATCAGGGGCGGCGACGTCATCAGGGGAGGCGACGTCATCAGGGGCGGCGGCGACGTCGCCAGAGGGGACGTCATCAGAGGCGGCGGCGACGTCGTCAGAGGGGACGTCATCAGAGGCGATGACTTTGGACATGTCGTCATCAGAGGCGACGACTTTGGACATGTCGTCATCAGAGGCGGCGGCGACGTCGTCAGAGGGGACGTCATCAGAGGCGATGACTTTGGACATGTCGTCATCAGAGGCGACGACTTTGGACATGTCGTCATCAGATGCGACGACTTCGGAACAGGAAGGGGCGTCGACTTCGGAACAGGAAGGGGCGTCGACTTCGGAACAGGAAGAGCCGTTGACCACCATCGACTTCGGGTCCAGATGGATGGGCTGGACCGGAGCTTCTTGGACAGGCTGGGCCGGGACCGGGACCTCTTGGACCTCATCAGCCAAAGCAGGACGCGATGCGACCCTTGGGACCACCGCTGGAGCAGGACGCGATGCGACCCTTGGGACCACCGCTGGAGCAGGACGCGATGCGACTCTCGGGACCACCGCTGGAGCAGGACGCGATGCGACCCTCGGGACCACCGCTGGAGCAGGACGCGATGCGACCCTCGGGACCACCGCCGGAGCAGGACGCGATGCGACCCTCGGGACCACCGCCGGAGCAGGATGCGATGCGACCCTCGGGACCACCGCCGGAGCAGGACGCGATGCGTCCACCGGGACCACCGCCGGAGCAGGACGCGATGCGTCCACCGGGACCACCGCCGGAGCAGGAGGCGATGCGTCCACCGGGACCACCGCCGGAGCAGGAGGCGATGCGTCCACCGGGACCACCGCTGGAGCAAGAGGCGATGCGTCCACCGGGACCACCGCCGGAGCAGGAGGGTTGCGGCGTCGTCGGCGTGGTTTTTCTTGGCTCAGCTGAGGTATGGAGAGGACACTGGCAGGAATTGAGGAGGAATGACAGCCCACCGGAGAGTAAGTGGTGGCGCTGTCAGGACCTGGTGAGGGTGTGGCGGTGTAACCCATCTGAGATGCTGAGGTGGCATGAGCGACTAGTGGAGGAGGATCTCGGCCAAAAGTGCGGAGGAGCAATGCAGCAAAGTCCCAAAACGACACCGCCCTAAGATCCTCTATGTCAAAGTGGTCAGCAACCCACTGCAAGGCCTTACCCCTCAACCAAAGCACCATATACGACACCTTGTCGAACTCTGAGGATTTCAAGTCCAAACAACGGGCACAGTTCCGAATGAACTCACACAAAGGTCTGGATCACCATCGTAATAGATCTCCTGTGTACCTGGAGTTCCCGCTGGGTCCTGTGTTGGTGGTCGGTCCATTCTGTCAGGATTTGATGTGCAGGAGGTTAGGACCCAAGATGCAGAACCCAGATGAACGAGGCAGGAGGTGGATGATGAAAATAAAATCCTTTATTAGGAGTAGTCCAAGAAGCAGGGAGCCCAAACCAAAAAATCCAAAAATCTAAACTGAGTAATCAAAAACCTTCAGAGAACTAGAAACACTGGAAAACACTGGAATCACTAGAAGCTAGGAACAGGAACGAGACGAGGCTGACAAGAACAACAAGCAAACATTAATGGACCGACAAGAACACAGAGACAAGGAGGGCTTATATAGACAGGGAGGAGCAATTAGGGAAACAGGAAGCAGGTGTGTGGAGTGAGGCTGGAGGGAAGGCAGGTGACAACAATTATCTGGATGGGGAAGAGAACCAGTGGAGGGCAGATAAACCTAACACTATGTAAAACACAAAACTAAACCTAAAGACTAAGGGAAGAACTCACACAAACACATACTGAGACACACAAACTATGAACTGGGGAACAAGAGGCTGTGGCTATAACTTAAGACACACAACAGAGATGCAGACAAAGGACACATAAGGGCGCTAAGAGAACACAAAAGGGAATCCAGAGAGGGATGGAGAAACATTAGGAGACACATGGGGAAAGACGCAGACAAAGGACACATGAGGGCGCCATGAAACACAAAAGGAGAACCTGGAGTGGGAACTGGAGGGCTGGGGAACAAAGGGACACAGAACATGACAAAAGAGGCATTCAGACGCAATCTATGTTCTACCTCACCGTACAGACGACCCTCTGTTCAGATCCGGAGGTCAAGGGAGGATTTTGATCAGCCTCTGGGTACCCGGTCCGGTAGGGAAGACTGTGATACCGACTCTCTGGTCCTAGAGTTGCCGCAGGCACACAGGTGTGGAATTGGTTTGCATCTGAGCAGAATCTTAAGGAATCTCGTAGCGTCAGCTTTGCTGCAGATGGCGTTTCAGTTGAAGCAATTCTATCGGCATGACAGAAAAGCTTTAGTAGAGGTTTCGAACGTCCGACTCGATCCTCTGGACTCTCGTTGCCACGGAGAGAATTTGGTGAGCTCAAGAACTGAACTTGAACTGAGGAGTTAGGTTTTAAGAGACGGCCGGTAATCTTATTCTAATGAATTAGATTTTGACATACCTAGGAACACGCCCTCTCAGAGACAGAAAGTTCTGGGTTGTCATGTGACAAAGACATGTGAGTGCAGTTAACCTTAACCTGATTTACTGTCTCTTGCATGATTGCGTATAAGTGCAGATGATCTTCTTGTTACTGTTAAACGTTACTGATTATCATAAATAATAATTATTATTAACCAAAGAATAATAATTCATTTCAGAAATTAAATACATTTAAAATGAACCTTGATGATTATATATGAACATTGTAATAGACAGTGAAAAGAGTTTATTAAAAATGATTCTTTTAAATCTTGAAGTGTCCTTCGTCTTGCGGATGGAACAGTTGCTGTACAGGACATTTTTAGAGTTTTTACTTTTAAAGATAAATAGTATTACATTTAAAGAGCAATACTTTCACATTATCATTTTCCCACACTTTACGGGTTTTTTTTAGCACACAAATATCTATCTGTAAAAAATATCTACAAAGCTAATATTTACTTGGATACATAACAAGTGTGATTGTGTTTTGCAATACGGCAGCCTCTAAGGTTTGTTTTAGTAAGATTTTTAAACCAAGTAAAGTTAGTAAAGAACACATTTCAATTGGCTGCTAAGAAACTGTTGGACTTAAAATGGGCCTGTTGTAGAAATAACTTGGCATAAATGATTCTTCCCTCCTTTTTTGTCTTAACCAAAGAAATTGCAGTAATTCAGCAAAAACTTTTATTTTTTTACATCACTTTTTATAAAACAACAGGACACAAAGTGTTGGTACATTTAAAAAAAAGTTAAATAATAAAAAGGGCCCAGACAGCTGCAGAGTGAATGGAACATTGGGTTGTGAAGGGAGAACAGAGTTGTCAACAGTGTTATGGCTATAGATAAATTATATCAACACATTCGCCCACTTGCCCATCAGTCAATGACGACCACAAACCGGTTGCCCTGACATCCCACATCATGATGGTCCTGGAGAGACTCCTGTTGGTCCACCTGAATAAGCAAACTAGAACATATCAGGACCCGCTGCAGTTTGCTTATCGCCATGGAGTTGGAGTTGAAGATGCCATCATCCAGCTGCTTCAACCAATCCACTGTCAGCTGGACAAAGCAGGCAGCACTGTGAGGGTCATGTTCTTTGATTTCTCCAGTGCATTTAACACAATCCAGCCTGATGTACTTTGCCAGAAACTCCAGAAGACACAGGTAGGGGCCTCAACTATCGCCTGGATTAAAGACTACCTGACAAACAGACCACAGTTTGTGAGGCTGAAGAACTGCACATCAAACCAGGCGATCAGTAACATTGGAGCACCACAGGGGACTGTACTCTCACCATTCCTTTTCACCGTGTACACCTCAGACTTCCAGTACAAATCAGAGACCTGTCATCTACAGAAATACTCAGATGACTCTGCAGTTGTCGGGTGTATCAGAGATGGACAGGAAGCTGAGTACAGAGAGCTGGTAGAGCGCTTTGTGGCATGGTGTGGAAACAATCATCTGACCTTGAACGTGAACAAAACAAAGGAGATGATTTTAGACTTCAGAAGAAACAGGGTGGAGTCAAACACTGTTTCCATCATGGGAGAAGAAGTGTAGGTGGTTGAGGAATACAAATACCTTGGAGTTCACTTGGACAACAGACTGGACTGGAGAAAAAACAGTGAAGCTGTTTACAAGAAGGGACACAGCAGACTGCACTTCTTGAGCACGCTTAGGCCCTTCAATGTCTGCAGCAAGATGCTGCACATCTTCTACAAGTCTGTTGTTGAGAGTGTAATCTCTTCAGCCATCGTCTGTTGGGGTAGCAGCATCAGAAGCAGGGACCTGAAAAGGCTCAACAGCCTAATAAAAAGGCTGCTTCTGTTCTGGGGACGACTGTGGAACCACTGGAGGAGATAATGCAAAGAAGGATTCTCCAGAGAATCAAGAAAATGATGGACAACCCTGAGCATTCTCTTCACAAGACTGTCCGACAATGGAAGAGTGTCTTCAGTCAGAGGCTTCTTCAGTTTCGCTGCAACACTGACCGCTACTGGAGATCCTTCCTGCCAACAGCCATTGTAATATACAACAACTCTTTGATGACTTGATTATTATTATTATTCTGAGCTACTACAGCAATCAATTTCCCTCTGGGATTAATAAAGTATTTTTGAATTGAATTGAATTGAATTGAATTGAATTAGCTATAACAGTCAGGGATAAGTTTATCCTGTTTGCCTGAAAATAAATGTGTCTTAAAGGCAAAATTCAAAAGCAGCGAGACTCCCACCTGGAAGTCTTTCACTGCTTTTGGAGCTGGCCATTAAGAAAATTGGCAATATTAGTTAAAAATGTATAATTTCCCCTATTTGTGAAATGAACTTTGTCTGACAAAAATATCCCTGGACTGTCATGTCTGATGTGAGGATGCACAACAACTGCACCATTTAAGCTAGAAATAAATGTAGCCATAACACTGTTGACAAACCTCCTGGCCTTCTCAATTTTAGCAGGTTTTACACCTGCCCTCCATCTACACCTTTGGGTGATGGATGACTTGATGATCATCATATGAGGGTGTAGAAGGTGAAGCCTGTGCAGGTCCTCCATCATGTTGACCAGCTTCCCACTGCTGACCACCCCCATGTCATTGCCGCCTCAGTCAGTCAATATGGTTAAATCTAGCATCTCTCCTTCAGCCTTATCGCTGCCTCTCCCAACTCCAACCAGGCCCATTATCCTAGACAGCTTTGCTCCTGGTTCTTTGCCTGAGTTAACCAAACTAGTTAACTCTATGAAGACCTCTGCATGCCCCCTCGACATCTTACCCTCATCTTTGTTTAAAAGGGCTTTTCAGTCCATCGGTCCCAGTGTGCTCTCCATAATTAATGCTCCTCTGGTTTCTGGTCAGGTCCCTGCTTACTTTAAGAACGCTGTAATCCACCCACTTCTTAAAAAACCAAGTCTTGACGTTGCTCTCCATAGCAGCTTCAGACCCATCTTTAAACTTCTGTTCATCTCCAAGAACTTGGAAAAGGTTGTGGCTAACAAGTCACAGCTGCTCTTGATGAACATAACATCTGATTGATTACAGTCAGGTTTTTGTAGAGCTCATTCTACTGAAACAGCTCTTCTTATGGTCTCTAATGACCTTCTGACTCACAGTGATGCAGGGGATTGCTCTGTTTTGGTCCTGCTGGACCTGACTGCAGCCTTTGACACTGTTGACCATCACCTGCTACTGGAGAGGCTGACAGAATGGGTAGGCCTATCAGGAACTGCTCTGGAGAGTTCTGTTATCTCTCTGAGCGCTCCTTTTCTGTGGCTGTCTCCAAGTTTAGGTCCTCCACCACCTCCCTTACCCATGGTGTCCCACAAGGTTCTGAGCTGGGGCCTCTGCTCTTCCTCCTCTATTTGCTTCCTCTTCTTCACATCCTGAGCTCCTTCAAAGGAATCTCCTACCATCTTTATGCAGATGACATCCAACTGTACATCTCTTTAAGCCCCATGAGATGTCTAAGCTGCAGCTGTTACACACCTGCTTAGACTCTATCAAAACCTGGATGGCTGGGAGCTTTCTACAGCTGAATGAAGATAAGACTGAGATCCTCATCTGTGCCCCAGACAAGCTGGTTCCCAAAGTCAGAGACTCTCTTGGTCAGCTTGCTTCTCACACCAAACCTTCTGAGGAATCTTGGCGTGACCTTTGACCCAGCTCTCACCCTGGATTCTCATGTCAGTTCTCTTGTTCGCTCTTCCTTCTTCCATCTCAGGAACATTGCTAAGCTGAGTCCCATTCTGTCCCACTCTGAACTTGAGACAGTTGTCCACACCTTCATCTCCTCACGCTTAGACTACTGTAACTCTCTTTTCACGTGTCTGAGCAGAACCTCCCTGAACCGTCTACAGGTGGTACAGAATGCCTGTGCTCGGCTTCTGACCAAGTCCGCCAAACATACCCACATCACCCCACTTCTCCTCCAGCTTCACTGGCTGCCAGTCAACTTCAGGGTTCATTTTAAGATCCTGGTTCTGGTCTATAGGGCCTTACATGGACAAGCACCATCTTACATTGGTGATCTTCTTAGTCCCTACACCCCCAGCAGGTCCCTGAGGTCCAGTGATCAAAGCCTACTGGTTGTGCAACGCACCAGGCTAAAGACCAAAGGTGACAGATCATTTGCTGCTGTGGCCCCCAGACTCTGGAACTCTCTCCCCCTGAGCCTGAGATCAGTGGACTCAGTGGTCTCCTTCAAAAAGCAGCTGAAGACTCACCTGTTCAAGCTGGCTTTTATATGACTTTCTTCACCACTCTCTCTTTATTCTGCTCTCCCCACCTATTCCACCTTCCTCAGGATTCACTAATTTCCCTATTTCCAATTATCTCTCTCTTTCTTAACATTTTGTAATCACAATTGTCTATTTTTGCACATTTTAAATATATTTTTACTGCCAGACTAATGTGTTATTCCTGCCGAACCAGAAGCTTTTTTGGAATGCATCATTAATACCTTGTAATATATGAAAAAGTAGTCAGAAAAAAAGACTCCAGTAATGGTAATAAAAAAAAAAACTAGTGGAAAGCTACTGAAATACTCAGTGAATGTTTGATCTTAACAGCTGATTTAATTTGTTAAACCTATTTAATAAGATAAATTCGAGTTAAATGCACATTATGGTTTTATACATGACAAAAAAGAAATTAAGTAAATAAATATTTATAAAACCAAAAATCTGGTTTATTGCATTTTTTCTTATCATGACTTGAAATAAAAAATGATTCAGCTGAGTAACGAATAATTCCATTAATTCATGATATCTTCCAATATAACTTTATTTCCCACATCCAGCGTCATTTCCCCACATGTGTAGAGCCACCCTCCTTCTGCCACCAGCTAATGAAGTTAACTGATAGTCTGTCGTTCACATTTGTGACGTGACACACTTTCAGATGTGCAGCTTGTAATTATGCTCAAGTGGCAAATGAAGCACAACAGCAGCAATACTTTTCAGAAGCCACTAACGCATTCATTCAAATTTGATCACAATCAATAATTTACACGTAAGTGCACGGTGCAGATCATGTTGCCCCATTTGTGTCAAACTTGTAGGAAAACCACTGAGGAGGAGATGATAAATGATCAGTTAAAGGGAGACCACTGTATCCTTTTACTCCTTAACAACTGTGACTGTCAGAGTCAGAATATTACAGCCGTAATGTAAAACTCCTGGTATCTCTACTTAGTAACACGAGTTGCTCATTTAGGGTTCACTTTAGTTTATCTAGCTGTGTATACTGTATTACCTGAAGCAGTTTGCTTATAATTAGCATGTTTTTAAAAAGAATGGTGAATTGTTATTTACAGTTTTTCTTCGTTGGTTTTGCTCATTTCTTGAAACAGAAATTACATTCTCAAACCTCTAAGATTTGGCAAAACACTCTTACAGTTTAGCACAACACTATAGCTCACCTGCAAAAGCTCATATCTCTTCCAAAACTGTTCACTCAGGCTTCAATCTAAATCCCTTTCTTATTTAAACAGTCAGTGTCTCCAAAATGGCAAAGATCTTTCTCAATAGCTTTGGCACATTTCTCGACACATATCGGACATTCTCATCATTCTTGGTGCTTTTGTCAAAATGAACAACAATATACAACCGAAAAGAGTAGCCTCCAAGGTTTGACATCACAGATTACACTCACACTACCAAGGAAATTATAACCAATTTTTATTCACACGCAAAGAAAGTTTTATACATATGTAAAAAGAAAATGTACGTTACAGTAATACAGTAAATTGTATGAACACAAAATCAAAAAACAAGGACGTATTCAGTGGTCGCTGTACCCATTCTTCCGCTCTTGTCCACGGTCTTCACCCTCCTGATTATTTACACGCTATCGTCCGTCTGGCCACAGATTCTCTTCCACATCACAGCGGATATTTTCTCTTGTGATGCAACGATGGAAGAAACGGCGTGCAAGCCACAACCATCCCCTGCATTGACCTGTAATGTCGTCACATGCTGCGTCAATAGCATGGAGCAGAGACGGCTGATCCTGAGCATGATGTTCATACACTCTCCACCTCCAAGCAGAGTAAAACTCCTCTATCGGATTGAAGAAAGGAAAGTAAGTTGGTAGGAACTCCATGACCATCCTTGGATGCATTGCAAACCAGCCCCTAATGAGTGAGCAATGGTGGAAATTGACATTGTCCCAAACAATTACATAAATGGGTAGGTGAGGCCCTGTGAGACCTCTCTCATTTTCAGGGATAAAATCGGTATAAAGGCGATCCAAGAAGATGAGGAGCTTGTGTGTGTTGTATGGGCCAAGACTGGGGATGTGAGTGGCCACACCATTTTCAGAAATGGCAGCACATGATCATGGAAAACACCTGTGTGTGACACTCCCCGTTCATTAGTCTAGTTTCACCTGACTGTCAATGACTGTCATCAATGTATAAAATATTCAAAGAAATTCATATATGGTATTCATGGTATTATGTTCTTGACCAATTCTGACAACTGAACAGACAATTGTGCATGTGAGTACTTATCCAATGAAATCATGCTGACATGTTTCGGAGAGAATGGTCATTGGACTGAGAATCAACTCATCAGTTTAGATCTACAAGATCTAATCATTTGGAAAATGTGCTAAATGCGGGCTAACTGTATAACTGTAGGCTACATGTTCTTAATCATTTGCAAAGATGCACTGAGACAATTGAGACATAAGGCATTTGCCATTTGATGAAATGAATGAGAAATGCCATTCTGTTGTGAACATTTGCCAAGAGGTTTGGAGGTTTGCCCATGTTATTTCGAGAACGCAATTTCTGTTTCAAGAAATGACCAAACCAATGGAGAAAAACGAAAAAAATTGAATTGACTGGTAGAAGTGGTGTTCCACATGCAGTTACTTAATCTGGACACTAGATGGCGGCCACAGATCAGTGGTGAAATGGTAAAAGTTGCAGGAAGGTGTAGGCTCACACACTGATCAGAGCTCTCTGTGTGCAGACGTGAATGAGTCAGGATTCTTGAGAGGGCCCACCTTATCATCTGAGCTATCTCAGCAGCCGTTTACATCACCCACGGACAGCCCGTCCACGCTAATGTTATTTTATTGCTTTTTAATTATGCTCACGTTTCTGCAGAGGCCTGGACCTGTTTAATAATTAACAGCTGGCCATGATGATTTGTGACTGCCAAAAGACAAAGTGCACACTTCCCAGAGCACTAATTTGTTTCAATAGTTTTGCTTTTAATTCCAACCGTTTGAATTATTGAACCACTAATCTTATCTTGTATTTACCACTGAGAATTTCCAAAAGTTCACACAGACACACACACACACACACACACACACACACACACACACACACACACACACACACACACACACACACACACACACACACACACACACACACACACACACACACACACACACACACAAAAGAAAAATGCATCATTTTTGGAACAAAGGAATGATTTACCAGACCTAGAAATTACTAAAGAGGAATATTAGATCAAACTTAATTTTACATTCATGACATGCAAACTTCCAGATACATTAAGCTGTTCTGCTAAAGGGCATCTGCTCTGCTAATGAGTCATGCAGGTCGTACTCCTGCTGCCTGTGTGACTCCCTACAGCACACGTTGTTTCTGTTCGGTAAGGAATAGACCTCAAACTTTTCATCAGGGATATTATTTATGCTTTTTACTGAAAAGGTTATAAATAAAGCATGACAGTCCCAAAAAAACATATCTTTTTCATTCAGTTACCGAATTAATCAGCATATCAAAAGGTCTGCAAAGCTTTACAAGACTCATCCAAATGATACGAGTGAATTATAATAAGTGTAAAATGCAGAGCAGGCCCAGCGACAACACCTGTCCCAGCGTTCTCCCCCTGCTCTGATTCACATTTAAAGGGCCTGAGTGAAAAGATTCCCCTTTTTCCTTTTAATCGCTTGATTTACAGGCCTTTTGTGGCGTTACACGACACAAGGCAATTAATTTGCTCCTCCTTTCCTGAAAGGAATTGGAATTTAATTTAAAGAAGGTCTTTAGCCTGTTTTGTTGGACTCGGTGTCATTTGTTATGCTTGTGTAAAAGCAGCATTAAAGATCACCCTTCTGGAAAAGCTTTTTAATCCCAGACAAGTGCAGCCATAGTAACAGCAGACGGGAGCCTCTTGGAAGCAGAAGGCTGAAGGGGGAAACTTGGAGGAGATTTATTCTTCTGTGACTGCGACTGTTTCTTTCTTGAGGTCTCCCGTTCCACGTGGAGCGTTTGAAAAAGAACGGAGAGGAGGGACAGAAGATAAAGGAGGTATATATTAAGCTTTTTCTTTCCTCTCACCACTTAATTTCCTTGCACCGTTGTAATGAATGTAATTGCCGCCTTTGATGAGAATGCTATTATCTGGATCACACTTTACATGGACAAACAAGACAGGCCCTCCCTCTTCGAGGTCCCATTTAACTCAGCAGTCAGACCCCCCAATTATGCAGGAAACAAGTGGCTTTTCATGAAAACCAGCGTGTCGCTCTTGATTGGTGAGGCTTGGAGGCGGCTACATGTGGACAAAAGGATAGATTAGATGTGATATAGGTACACCAAAACCAAATTTCCTTGATTAATTTCCTGCATGACTCAAAGAAAGGTTACACTCTTTCCCCACTGAATTCTATCTTTCATTTAAAAACAAACTTTAATCATTTGATTAAAGTCAGTAAAGTTTGACCACGGCAGCCTTGGATTCAGGAGAGAAAAGGCAAAGAAATCCTTCAGAGTAAGAGTATGGGTTTATAGTGATCCTATATTTTTCTACTCTCATCTCCCTTTTATTGCAGATATTTTCTATCCAGTTTCATGCATTTTACATAAATAAGGTTATTCATACATCCTCTTTTTAGCTCTCACCCCCCACCCCCCACCCCACCCACCCACACACACACACAGCTGCACTAAACACCCATTTCATAATAGAGGCGAACAGATATGATGGGACTTTATGAAGTGATGTGCAATGAAACTGCTGTCACCTTAGGAAGTCTAAGTGTGTTCTTCTGACTGCCTTATGGCGCGGTATGGGTGCCAAAATTAAGACTACTGCCCAGCAACAGGAGGCTATATAAATTCCGAAGCAAACTACCGACCTGATTAACGATAAGCTGGTGCCGGTAACTGAGGCTGGCGCTGCTTACTGAGAAATAGCACGTTTACCAGCGTTACTACTAGATACGCTAGAGACTAGCAGCCCTCGGCTGATCATTGACTGGTTCACACACTCCCTCTGCTGTATATTAGCATGGATAGGCTAGCGTTAGCCTGGACGGGCTGGTGTTAGCATTGGAGAGGCTAGCCATTAGCGTGTCTAGGCTGGCCCCTAGCCGAATTTCCTACCTCTTCGAAGGACCATTAGCATGGATAGGCTGCCGTTAGCATCGGAGAGGCTAGCCATTAGCGTGCCTAGGCTGGCCACTAGCTGGATTTCCTACCCCCTCGACGGACCTTAAGCATGGATAGGCTGGCATTAGCATCAGAGAGGCTAGCCATTAGCATGTCTCAGAGAGTCACTTACTAGATGTGTATTTTTTTTTACTTTTATTAAAGGGATGACATACTATGAGACCTACAATCACAGTTGTTCCTTTGACAGAACGTATTGTTATGCACATCAACTTTAAGCATATTGTAAAGCTGACAGCCTGTTAGCATTGATTAGGTGCTGCGTTAACTCCATTTTGCTCTTAATTACATGGTGTTTTCGTTTGGTTTTCTTGCACATTTCAGAGAAAATGCCAGAGCTAACTAGTTAGTACTTTTCATCTTTGGATTTTAAATCCTTTGTATTGAATTACAGGTTAATGATTACTTAAATTGTGATGTTATTAAAACTATATAATATGTACAAAAAAAAAACACACATCTAATAGAGTAAGTGACTCTCCGAAACATGCTAATGGCTAGCCTCTCCAAAGCTAACGCCAGCCTATCCATGCTAAAGGTCCATCAAGGGGGTAGGAAATCCAGCTAGTGGCCAGCCTAGGCACCCTAAGGCTAGCCTTTCCAGTGCTAACAACAGCCCGTCCAGGCTAACGCTAGCCTATCCATGCTAATAGACAGCAGAGGGAGTGTGTGAACCAGTCAATGACCGGCCGAGGGCTGCTAGTCCCTAGCGTATCTCGTAGTAATGCCGGTAAAGGTGCTATTTCTCAGTAAGCAGCGCCAGCCTCTCAGTTACCGGCGCCAGCTTATCGTTAATCAGGTCGGTAGTTTGCTTCAGAATTTAAATAGCCTCCTGCTGCTGGACAGTAGTCTTAGTTTTGGCTCCCATACCACGCCATATTTTATATCCAGCACCACTCAACACATGCACACACATGCATGCACGCACACACACATACACAGATAAAAAAACACACACACACCTTAGACTGGCTTTGACAAACCGACACGATTCTGTCCACAATTCCCAACAGGATGAAATATCAGGAACAATCAAATCGACTGTCACAAGTGACAAATTATACTATTACTCCTCAAAGATTGTCATCCTTGAAATCTATTCATAGCCATTCCATCTTTATCAATGACTTATTATTCCTCTAAGCAAGCAATTCCCCTGTGATTTATTGGTGATCAATTCATCTGACTATTAAGCTTTTAGCATGGCTGCGAGCAATCAGCAGGATTCACTTGCGTCCAGCACAAAGTCAAGGTATTTTAGCGATGTGATAAATGTCGGCACCTCGACCACCTGCCTCTTAAAGGTTTATGCCATCAGAAACAGGTTGCCATCCGGACCAAGTCACAGCTGAGGAGGAATTGGCCAATATTTTTGACTGAAGTGGCATTTTAGTAGAATTTATTTGATGGTCCTGCTACCAAAACCATGGGCCACAAATAAAGAAGATGGTATAATAGCTTGTGACTGGCCAGCTAGCTCCCAACTTGAAATGAAGTGTCCAGTTGTGAGTTATCGTGGCCAAACGTCATTTGTACAGCCTGAAAAGTGGGGACATTTTTCCTGCCTTGTCACTCTCTGGCTATATCTCATTGTCCTGAATGATGCCTCTGAACGCACAGTTGCCCTAATACGAGCATTACACTTGTGCAGTGAGAAGGCTGGTAATGGATTAGCCTGTCCATAGGAAGATAATATAGTGCATCCATGTTACATCCTGGTAACATGCAGAGTATCAACGCTCAGAATGGCTACAACTCCACTCGGAGTGATCGGTAAATCTGCATTACAGCTCAGATTTAAATGAATCTGCATTGTTGTTTATAGGGAGGAAGCAAAAAAATTCAGCAATTGTTTCTTATTTATTTTCTCTTTTCCTTTCCTCACTTCTTTCACAATTTCTTTTATATTTTTAAAAAGTTTTAAAAACGTTTAAAAATAATTTTAAAATTTTGTTGTTTTGAAGTGCCTTGTGATTTTTATCTGTTATGTAGATTTACTACGCTGCAGATAAAAGATTATTTCTTCTTCATGTATAAGATTCCCACTTTATTGGGAATTGTTTTATGAAAAAATGCATGGTTTAGAGTAAAACTGAGTATTTATATTGCAATATTTGTAGAAGAATGAAAGGCTTTTAATGAAAGGCAGTCAGTGAAAAAATGTTTTAATTAACTAAACTGTGATACATTTTTGTTATTTTTCCCCTAAAAATGATCTTTTTCCATACTCAAAATAAAAGTAATGAATCTGTTTATTCTAAGGGAATTTGACTGAAAGCAGTTTTATATTTTTTATTTCTCAATAAACTAAACTTGCCCACCTTTATTGGGTTAAAGAAAGATCTGTATTGACTAAAAAATACTGAACATCAGACAGCCAAAATAAACAAAAAAGTTTTACTTTTTAATTCATGAAAATAACAAGAAATTTATTATTTTGAACAATAAAAATAAACCATGTTTGATAATTTACAATCCTATTAAATTAATACAATCATTTTGAAAAAATATGCAAATGGATCCATGATTTGTAAAAAAAAATCTCATTTGTTGGATATTTAGTTTGACAGAATTAGTGATCTGCACTGAACAGCATTGCTAATGTGAGGGAAGTTTTAGATGAAGGAGGCCTTTGATCTTTGAGTTATTGATCAAATGCAATCTGATGAGGACTGATTTCCCAAGATCCTCTGCTGTAGTTTTGATAATAGAATAACATCACGAACAGAGCTGTCACTGCTTTCCTTCGGAGCATTTTGCAGGATAAAGTAAACTTGAAGCAAATTGAGACTCTAAATAACCTGCTTTTAGTATGTTTTATGAGCAGCTGTTTGAATTTTATGTTGAATCTGAGAGGAATTATTGATGCTTTAGCTTTTCTCTGCTTTTATTTACTTAAACTGACTTCACCCAAGAATATTTTTTAAAGGGAAATAAATTAGTATAAAGTCGGTCGGTTATTAAAGCTGCTATAGCAAATCTGTAGCCTGGCAAGCTACCCTATATAATGTATGTGAATATGTAGTCTGGCCACAGCCCATCGACAGACCTCAATCGTGGGGCAGGGTCTACGGTTGCCTTTCAAGCAGTCTGCTATTTGACAACAAACAATGTGACTCACTACTACCTTTGCTGAACCCCCCCCCCCCCCCCCCCGCGCATATGTTATGTTTTGAATGCTGGTCCATGCATGAGATGCTAGTCCCTTGGATGCTAATAATTGGATTCTGCACCAGCATCCTAAACACAACACATGCTATTTTTTCAGCAGGGGTTTCAGACCAGCGGGGCAGTCTGCCACACACTGTCGAAGTAGACACAAATGCATCTTTTTCAACAAACTTAAAGCCCCATTCTGCAAATTTTACACCTTAAATAATTTTTCGGGGTCCCACGTCTGTTTACCGCACTATACAGGTTTTGACCTGGAAACCAGAAGTACTGACTGCGTGTTGCTATGTGCAAAGTATCACGTAGATGTAGACCCCATTGATATGAACATGTAAATGCACCATCAGGCGCTGGATAACGTAACAGCATCATCACCATATTGGATGGGTCTCACTCTACAAAGCAGTGACTGTAGAAAAGTCTAAAGTCAATGCAAAGTTAGAAACCTGTGTCTGATTTTGAGAAAAAGCTTGATAAAATGTGGTTTTTAGTTGGGTTGCACATTCCTTAGTAGAAATGAATGCACTGCGGACAAAGGGAGACCCGCAGTTTAGAGACTTGAGACATGGCAGCTCCAACAAAGATAGTTAGAAATCCCTCATCAGAGGAATCAAGGAAAAGAAACAGAGAATGCAATAGAGCAAGAGCAAAGACCAGAGTTAATATTGGGCCAGCTTTTCCTCGCTGGAGAGCTCTTCATGAAAGAACGCCATGTACTATGGACTCTGACCTAGCCGTGCTGCTAGTGGATAGGTAAGTAATAAATAATTTCACCGGGGTTGTTGCTTTTATACAGGCTTGATAAAACTTTGTTCAATGCTGAAACACTGCTTAAAGGCATGCAAGCTGAAAAACAGCCAGTAAATATGCCTCTTATGAAAGACAGGGAGATTTGATTTTACAACAGTGACGTTACGCAGCAAGCCTTGAAAGGGCTACAGAGAGCATATATCCGCAAAGTTCAGGAATGTGTCTTTAGGTACGTACATCTGCTTTTGACTCAAAAAAGCAAAAATCTTAATTATTCTAAACTGATGCAAAAGCAGTTTCAAACGCGCCGCCCCCATCTTAGTTTTTTGCTCAGTCACTGTAACATCCCGCCCACCAAACCAATAGAGCGCTGTGATTGGACCACTACGGATGTCAGTCATCGTGGCAGTCAGCCATATATCGAAGAAAATGCAAATGCATCCTTTTTCTAAATAAAAAACTGAAGTACCTAAATTTACTTTTGACTCAAAAAAAAGCCCAAGACTAAATAGTTCAAAGTTAATGCCAATGTCGTTTCAAACAAGCCAGTGCCATGTTTGTTCTTTCCAGTCGCAATAACATCCCACCAAACTGATAAAGCGTTGTGATGGACAAGCCACCAGACCGGCCAGGGCTGCAATGTTCCAATGGAGCGTGACTAGTCACTAGACTAACATGTAGGGCAAAATCATTTTGCTTCTGCTGCTGTCCGTCTAGATTTCTAGGCTAGCGGATCTACAGAACAATTTAGGTTTTGAACGTAAACACGATCACAGAACACTCACCTCTCCTCTCAGGTATCTTCCCTGTGATGCTTCTGCCTGAATCAGAAACCTACATTACCAGAGGAAAAGAGAGAGTGCTCCACAATATATTCATAGATCTACTATTAAAAAAATGCTTTAACACTAATATGTTTTCAAAATTTGCTATAGCAGCTTTATAGTGGAAATTCCTAAATTTTAGAAACACCACTTTAAATCAAAGAAAAGAAAATAAACAGGATCTTAGTCACAATTTTCTACTTCAATAAAAACAAATTCCTGAAGGCATTTGGCTGACATTAACTCTGTTTCAAGTCTACAGAAATTATGTTACCATAGATAAAACAAACCCACCTGAAGATTGCGGGTTTCCTGAGTGAATAAAAGTCATAAAACAAACTAAGAATGTTGTTTGAAACATAATAAAGCAAGTCAATTATTGCATTTTGTGTTCTTCTAACCTATTCAGCTTTCAGTGTGCCTTAGGACTTTATTTCTATTTTGGCATGTGAAAATACAAACTTCCTGAACTTTAAAGCTTCAGAAAACTCACCAGTTTAAAACCTAAGCTCTAAAAATCAGTGTTCTCTCTACACAGCGGCTCCCTCGCCAGCCCTCCTGCAGGCATCGTTAGCCAGATGATGATGGGAGCTGCCTCGGCCATAATGGGAGGGTTGACTGACCTCTGACCTCGCATTGATCTGCTGGCTGTGTCCAGCTGGGCTTCCCCAAACCCAGTCAGCTGGAGAGGTGTTTAAAAGCTAACACCCCAGCTCCCATCCACTCCACTACACCCTCATTAATTACATCATTTACCTGTGACAGTGACAAACCTGCACAGCCACGCCGCAGTTTATTAAGGTCAATGTATAAAACCTAGGCCAAACGCTGATCACGAGTGTGTATTTGTGTGTGTTCACTAGGGAGTGAAAAACCCAATCTCCTATGCTATGATGTTATGAGTACTGATGCACGTCTCAAGAGGACCTTAATTCTGACCTGTAAGGCTCTTTGGTAAAACAAATTATTTTGCTTCGGCTGAAATTTTGAAGGATAAGGATTTGCTCCTTTGTGCTGACAGGATTGGCTGCAACAGGAAAATAAAAACAACAAACTAAAAGCCTGTTTTGTCAGTTTGTTTTTTAAAGTGAAACAGTGCAGGGGGAATTTTTACGTGATTTTGGATCAATCATAAAAACCTGTAGACTTAATACTAATTTCTCTTCATGCCTTCTCTGTTTTTATTTTGATGCCAGCTTGCTGACTCAGTTTCTCTCTGGTCCATGTTGTCTTTGCAGCCCAGCAGCAGCCAGATGTTCATTCTTCAGCTTTCACTGCTGCATTTGCATTACCTCACATTTCTGCAGATTCCCTCTCTCCACTCTCACATCCACCTGAAATCACGTCCTCTCCCTAGCTCTCGCCCTTTTGTTGTTTCACCTGTTTCCCTACACCCTTTCCTTTTTTTTTTACAGGCCCCCACACAGTAAAAGACTATTGGTTTCCTCTTGCCATTTGTTCCTCACTACACACCGGTACTTCAATCTCAACTCAATTGAGAAGGCTGACCTGCAGACATAAAGAATTGGCTTTAAGGCTTTCAAAATGGAACTAAATCTCCTGCAGGTCACATTGGGGGAAAATAAGCAGCAAATGTAAGTAAGCATGAAATAGTTTTTCATAAATAATCCAAATGACAGGCGGCTTTCTAATGGTACCAAGGGGCTGTAAAAGAATATGTTGGCAATTTCTTCCCTATTAAAGTGAAATAGAAAGCCAAATACATAACGCCGCTGACGGAAAAGTTGCATACTTGGGTCCATTGGAGTGGAGATTGAGGACACAGTTGGGTATTAGAGGCAGTTGTAGTTGGAGGTAAGATGGTGGAGTGATTGCTCGCCTTACAGTCAAGGTCTTTCCACGGAGGGGAAAAAGAATGCCCCTCCTTCACATCAAATCAATTGGTCAGTTACTGCCCACCTTTTTCCAGTGTGTGTATGTGTGTGTGTGCACAGGTAGGGAGCTCTTCTCTGTACCCAGTATTGATTTGATTTGCACTTGTGTTTTTACAAAGAATCAATGATCCATTTTGACTCGCACAATGACCTGTGACTGAATATGTGAAAAAAAGATGAAACAAGGACTTTAATGAAAAAGATAAATGCAAGAGTGCTTTACAAATGTCCTAAAATACAACAAACTCAATCTAGACTTAAATGGGTGGAAGATACGTCTGATCTGGAAAAAAAATGACCAGTTCTGGGATTTCTTTCACATTTTATTTCATCTATTTAATATTGAATGCTCTTTAATGCCAATGAAATGCTTCTTAATAGGTGGCTTAAGCATGAACTATTTCACTATAAGAAGAACATGATTTTCTTGTAAAGTAACACATTTTTGAAAAATCTTAAAATTAATGTTTGTCTCAAAATCAATCAAATTAATGATTGTTTAAAAGTAACTGTTATTTTACCACTAGACACATGGATGTAAATGCCATCTAGTGGCTGGCTGCAGTACAAGATAGTGAATAAATGTATGGGATCTTGTCCTTACTAAAAATAAAATACAGCTCAGATTATGTTTTTTCCCCAGGTGTTGGATTCACGTTATTCTTGCACTGCTGCCGTATGCCGAAAACTAAAGTTTTCCAATATACTGAAGTGCAATTACTTATTTGACCCGTAAGCCACCATAATTGTTTGGCTTACCATCCCTGTCATGATGTGAAGTGTTGTTCAGACCCAAAAGCAAGTGAGTAGGAACAGGATGCAGGCCGGCAGGTTTAAAATGAACAGTTTTATTGAATATTGGCAAGCAGGAACAGGAAGACTCGACGAGGATCTGACACAGAAAAGCAAAAAGGATACACAAGGAAAATCAGGGAAACGGGTGGGTAATGAGGGGTGATTTAATACTAAAAGGGGGACACAAGACAGCAGATGCTAAGGAACATTCTGAGTATGCTTAATCTGATTCCCAAAACACAACAAGGCAGTGTTCATTAACAGGATATGCACATTGATAAATATAGTTATCATCAGTCTTTAATTTAAATAGTTCTGATTTTTGTCCTTTTCAACATATAAAACATGCTTGACTCGTCTCTAAATCGATGGCCAGTAATTGATACATTTCAGTCAAATGTGCCATTTTGTACAGATCTGACTGGACTGTTTGTTGTTCAGCAACCATATGTGGTTGCTCCTTCTTTTGTGTGTGCGTGTCTGAGAGGGGAAGTGATTTGAAATCCCCTTGAGTCAGACTCTGTTATACATTGCTAATAAATGGTTAATTTTCTTGCGTGCCCTGAGGACTGCGTGAGCGCGCAGAAGATGTGAGGGAGATACAGTTGTTGAGGGTTAGTGTGAATACTTGATGTATTAAAAGTGCAATTTTAAGAGGTCCATTAGGGATTGATGCTGCTCCCTGATGGGTCCCATTTTTATTTAAAGGGGCCAGATCATGCTATTTAAAACCTTTGAGAGTAAAGGTCTTGACAGTATAGGATAAAATCACACTGTTGGCACTACTGAGATGCAGTTTAATCTTAAATATGAGTTATTTTCATCAGCCTTAATTTGTACCCGGAAATGAACCGGTCTGTTTCCGCCCCCAATCATTGTGTAACCCACAAAGCATCATGGGCCACCATGAAGCAACGATTGAGAAGAATGTGCCTTTGGAAACAACGCTGGTGCTTTGCCTAAGCCTGCTCCAATAGAAGGCACGTACAACAGCTGGGTCTTAGGCAATTCAACCATTGTGTTGGGTTTGGTAGTCTTGTGGATAAAGCATCTGCCTTTTATCTTGTTTTGCCATGTCCTGATTCCGGTTCCACTCTGTGTAGGCAGTAATTTATTTAGTCAGCTGAAACAAATTTCATTATTTAAATATTTTTCTTTTATTCATTATGTTCTGCCAAACAATTTGTGCTTTTAAAGATCTTTGAATTGAGTCATTTCCAAGCAACATTTTAGTTGTAATGCTCTGGATGGGATGCAAAAGTCACAATGATTTACTCTGCTTACCTCACATGGACAGCAGTAGCTCAGGTTGTCTGGTAATTGGAAGGTTGAAGGTTTGATCCCGGCTCCCACCAGGGAATGCTGCTTTTCTGTCCTTGGCCAAGACACTTGACCCACTTTACCTGCTGGTGGTTATTGGATTGGTCCTTAAATTTTAAACAGTTTACCAATAAAGGGTTGAAAATGTAATACTGGCAAATTTGACGAAAAAAAGAAGGAAATTGAGGCAACTCTTCTTTTCTGTGTTTTTTTCCTGTTTATTCACATTCAAAGATACTTTATTAATCCCAGAGGGAAATTAGAGTTTATGTACTGAGACGAGCCAAGCCCCTCCTACACGTAACCAGGTTACTGGTAAGGAAGCCTGGAGAGGTCAAATTCATCAAACATATTTATACCTACTGACTGATTTATAGAATAGAACAGAGTAGACTTAATTAATCCCACAGTGGGGGCATTAAAAATACTGGTATTTAAATTATTTTACATGAATTATGAATAAAAGTTAAATAGACAGACAGACAGACAGACAGACAGACAGACAGACGATAGATAGATAGATAGATAGATAGATAGATAGATAGATAGATAGATAGACAGACAGACAGACAGACAGACAGACAGACAGACAGACAGACAGACAGACAGACAGACAGACAGACAGACAGACCGACAGACAGATAGATAGATAGATAGATAGATAGATAGATAGATAGATAGATAGATAGATAGATAGATAGATAGATAGATAGATAGATAGATAGATAGATAGATAGATAGATAGATAGATAGATAGATAGATAGATAGATAGATAGATAGATAGATAGAGTCTCATTGGGTACTTTAAAGGATGAGTTATATTTACATTTGATTTACATTTATGATATATACAGTATTTTCGAGGACACAGTTAAAAAATGCTGGAATGCCGTGTTGTAAACAGTAATTTCTACTTCTACTATGGTGTAGTGTTGGATGCATGCCGTAGAGCTCCATGCTGCCCCGTTCAGTTTGGGAGAATATTGGCTCACCGCAGAGACAAGCCGCATGAACCATAAACACTGCGAGTTGTGAAGCGCGTTCCAGCCGCGAGCCGCATCACCAAGCGGAAAGTGAATGCGTCAAGCATAAACCAAGCTTGAGTTGGTGTGTGAGGTTGAGAGGTTCTGACTAGATATAGTCGGACTCACATCAACACATGGCTCTGGCTCTGGAAACAGTTTCCTTGAGAGGGGTTGGCAGTGCGCTACCAACACTATCTATAGTGGGGATGGTGTGCTGCTGACCTCTACTCAGGACGTTGTGGATTGGTGGGCAGAATACTTCGAAGACCTCCTCAATCCCACCAACACGTCTTCCAGGGAGGAAGCAGAGTCTGGGGGCTTTGGGTTGGCCTTTCAAATCTCTGGTGCTGAGGTCACTGAGGTGGTTAAAAAGCTCCTCTGTGACAAGGCTCCAGGGGTTGGATGAGATCCGCCCGGAGTTCCTTAAGGCTCTGGATGTTATGGGGCTGTGTTGGCTGACGCGCCTCGGCAATAACACGTGGACATCAGGGGCAGTCACACTGAACTGGCAGACCGGGGTGGTGGTCCCCTTATTTAAAAAGGGGGACAGCAGGGTGTGTTCCAACTACAGGGGGATCACACTCCTGAGACTTCCTGGTAAGGTCTATTCAGGGGTTCTGGAGAGGAGGGTCCGTCGGATTGTTAAACCTCAGATTCAGGAGGAGCAATGTGGTTTTTGTCCTGGCCGTGGAACACTGGACCAGCTCTATACCCTTAGGGGGATCCTGGAGTGTGCGTGGGAATTTGCCCAACCAGTCTAAATGTGTTTTGTGGATTTGGAGAAGGCGTTTGACCGCGTCCCTCGGGGGGCCCTGTGGGGGGTACTCTGGGAGTAGGGAGTGCCAGGCCCTCTGATATGGGCTGTTAGGTACTTGTATGACTGGTGTCAGAGCTTGGTCCGCATTGCCGGCAGTAAGTCGGGCTCGTTCCCAATGAGAGTTGGACTCTGCCAAGGCTGCCCTTTGTCACCGATTCTGTGCATAACTTTTATGGACAGGATTTCTGGGTGCAGCCAAGGTGTGGAGGTCATCTGTTTTGGTAGCCTGAGGATCAGGTCTCTGCTTTTTGCAGATGATGTGGTCCTGTTGGCTTCATCAGAACGGGATCTTCAGCTTTCGCTGGAGCAGTTCGCAGCCGAGTGTGAAGCAGCTGGGATGGGAATCAGCTCCTCTAAATCTGAGACCATGGTCTTGATTCGGACAAGGGTAGAATGCCTTCTCCGGGTCAGGGATGAGGTCCTGGCCCAAGTGGAGGAGTTTAAGTATCTCGGGGTCTTGTTCACGAGTGAGGGAAAACTGGAGCGTGAGATCGATAGGTGGATTGGTGCTGCATCTGCAGTGATGCAAGCGTTGTACCGGTCTGTCGTGGTGAAGAGAGAGCTGAGTCAGAAGGAGAAGCTCTCGATTTACCATTTGATCTACGTTCCTATCCTCACCTATGGTCATGAGCTTTGGGTAGTGACCGAAAGAAAGAGATTGCAGATACAAGCGGCCGAAATGAGTTTTCTCTGAAGAGTGGCTGGGCTCTCCCTTAGAGATAGGGTGAGAAGCTCTGTCATTCGGGAGGGTCTTGGAGTAGACCCGCTGCTCCTCCACATCGAGAGGAGCCAGTTGAGGTGGCTCGGGCATCTGGTCAGGATGCCTCCTGGACAACTCCCTGGTGAGATTTTCTGTGCACGTCCAACCAGGAGGAGATCTAAAGGTAGACCCAGGACACGGTGGAGGGACTATGTCTCTCACCTGGCCAGGGAACGCCTTGGGATTCCCCCGGAGGAGCTGGCCCAAGTGGCCGGGGAGAGGGAAGCCTGGGCCTTAGGCTACTGCCCCCGCGACCCGACTCCGGATAAGCGGATGAGAATGGATGGATGGATTATTATTATTTTAATTTATTTTCTTTATTTTTTACAGATTATTTAAAAGATGCAAAAAAGGTAAACATTTGCTGTTCACAATAAAGAGTTAATGTCTCATTAAATTCATCAACCCAAAAGCTGAAATTTACACTATGTGTTACAAAATGAGTCATTGAGATCAATAAAGATCTGTATTTACCAGTTATTAACTAGCATCACATTTTCTGTAAACAAAGCTTTTTACAAAAGGAATCATGATCTGCAAACAAACTTGCATTCATGAGAAGTAAAGGCCCTGCACTACATGCAAATCCCACTTGATGCTGAAAGATATCGTTCGTTTGAGTTAAGGAAACACATACGTGTTTTTCCTAAGGGAGACGTAATATGGCATCAGATTTGTTCTTTTATCCCCTGAAAATGACAGAAGTGGTTTAAGGCACTCCTGCTAAGTTGATGTTTGACCAATAAGTGATTGGATTATCCTCATATAAGAATTTCCCTCTCACACTCAGTATCTGCCTCTTTTTTTTTTTTTTTTTTGCAGCTTTGACAGCTGCTGGAAGAAGCAAATGAGCCACGCTAAGCAGCTGACAGTAATAACACTCTTTACCACCCCCGACACAAGAGAGCGAGGTAAGAGCCAAAACAAACACTCATTACTGTCTGTCATGATAAGTGAGGGGTGGGGGTAACTATGTTTGGGCTTTCTCTGTGATCAGGTCTGCTTCCTCCACTTGTCGAAAGAACAAGAGGGTCAGAAAAGTTATGTCAACAGGGGAGGATTTCAGCGTTAAGTAGGAAAACACATTTGTTGGTCTTTGACCAGAAAAAATGAAATAATTTTGGAGCTTAACAGTCTTGTTCCTGTTTGCTTCTCCTTTGTTCTTCTCTGTTTCAGAGCATTGATCCAGTGCTGTCAGGTGGGTGCTGCAGGTTTCCATCTAAGCTGACAGAAAAGAAACAAAGAGGCACTTAAAGTACTATTAGTTTTGATTGGTTAGTAACGGGCCCTTATTTGTTATTCAATTTATCGATCCATCAGCAATCAATTCTGCTCATTCCTAACCCATGAGCAAAATCACAATGCATTTCCTGAAGAGTGTGATGCAAAAGCCACAACCTTCCATAAAGGTTGAGTTCTGTCACGTCCCACTGGAGAGCACACGTCTGGTTTCTGCTCATTTCCCTCTGACAAATTGGAATTGCAGAGAGACGTGACCATCTCTGCTCCTGCCTCTCCACCATGTCCTGGGCTCGTTCCAGTCCGATCAGGTTCTTGGTGGTCTAGGATGACACTTTCTCATCCCTGTCAGGATCACATCCTTGATACCAGCAGCTTCTCAATTATGCAGTGGCACAGAAAGATCAGCTGTCTCCGTGGATGAGGACAAGATAATACAGTTGCACTGAGTGTATATTACATAAGTTTTCTGGGTCAAGGTTCTGGGTTAGTGGCTCTTTGAAGAAGCAGTACAGCCTTAAGGGGTTAGTTAGTGTGTAACATGATGTTTGCTCAGCTTTCCATGCATGTTTTTAAACTTATGTAGCCTTTGCCTTCTCTTTCTCATCCCTACAGCTGGTATTTCTTTGGAAGATAATCAAATTTGAAAACAACTACTGGATGTTTAGGACACATTCTATACCCAACTAATATCTAGGGTTAATTAATTCAGATCAGAGCTTCAAGGAAAATGTGTTTATAATGGATGATGTAATTTTCTGTTTCTTTGAGAAGCCAAAGAGAAAACTCAATTAATTCTTCACCCAAAGTTATGGTCAAAGTTCTTTTTGTTCAGCATGAATACATAAAACATCAGTTGTCAACGTCCATAGTTAGGGAAAATAACCATTTCAACTCCAAAAAATATGAAAGATTAAGGGAGTATTGTTTCCTCTTAGAAGGTTGAACTGCAAGGAGAACATAATGCTTTTAAAATTATTATTATTGTTATCAATACTACTACTACTACTACTACTACTACTACTACTACTACTACTGCTACTACTATTACTACTACTACTACTACTACTAATAATAATAATGATAATCTCCACTGGCTTCAGAAATTTGCTGATGCAGTTTGTCTTAAGATTAAGAGAACAGTGTTCATATAGTGTGATCTGATGTTTTAACTTTTCCTGTGAACCAGTTTTAAAAGATGTAAAAATATTGTACTTTATAAATGTATATTATTATTATTATTATTATTATTATTATTATTATTATTATTATTATTTTCTAACAGATTTTTTGCTAAATTTCCTCAGTAATGATCTCAGAAATTAGCTGTAGAGTTTTTTAAATTACTTTTCCATTCTGATGGAAGGAGGTGATGATGTGATGAGTTCAATGACCATCAGGTGTGTGCGTATGTGTGTGTAGAGTGTGACTGCTGGCTGAAGATGCTCAGTACCATGACACATTCAGCACCATGACACTTGTTATCTGATCTCTTAAAGATCACTGAGAAAGTGTGTAAGTCTTTTTATTTTTTTCAAATACGATTGGTCACTCTTGAGTTTAACATGCATGATATACATGAAAAGAAATAAAATGAAAAATGATCAAATCAGAATAAAAACAGTCTCTTCTTCGTCTCAGGGAAAATTTGCATTCACGGGCTCAAACCTTCCCTGGCGTGTGACAGTAAGAATCGTGTCGCTGTTAGCTAATCAGAGGTGAGATGTTTGCATGGATATTATTGAGTAGGACTCATAATCCTGCCATTTTCCATCCTCCACTTTTCCGACAAACTTCTACCCCCGAAGCAAAAGCAGGACAGCTTTTATTCAAAAACTGACTCAGGAAATTTATTGAAAAAAATGGGTGAATGAAAGCTTTAAAGTTGGTCAAATACACTTACTTGTTTACAAATCCTCATTGACTCCCATGTTAAAAATGCCAATTTTACAGCAGAAATAAACATGTTTACAGCCTGGTTCAAAGAAACAAGTTTAGGTTTAATAGATCTCATTTACATTCATGACAACTCTGAGGGGGGTGAATTTTTTTGTAACTCGACCGCATTTTCCTCACTAAAAGTTTGCTGGTTGAATGGGGGAAAATTCAAGGCATTTACCATACCATCACCTGGTCATTCGGCTCCCGGCTCTGTGTTGATGGTCCAAGAAACGGGACTGTCGACAAAGGCGGACTTGTGGATCTTTGACCGCGATGGACCAGCAAAGCTCAACATCCTCAGCCAGCTTACCTAATTATGATTTTGTTACTAAGCAGGCCGGAGGTGTCTTCACTTTGGAATCGCTCTGCCGCATTTTCTTGCTAAAAACGCCCGGAAAAACTCTGTTAGCTTTGGGTTAGCATGTAGCTAATGTCCTACTGATCTCCGACCGTGGAGCATGAGCTGATGTAAAAGGCAATGGCACTTGTCTACGATTGCAGCGATCTGAGGCTCTGCTTGTAATTTAGCAGGCTCAGTCCATATTGGATCTCCACAGGAGACCAGCATGACTACAGCCTTGAACAGAAACCAGGCGGCTGAGCGGGTGGGCTACCTTGGTCCCCGAAGCCCCTCCTTACCTTCTTGGGTTAGTTAAGTTAGCCAGTAGCTACATTGGTTCATTTGTTCCAACTATAACAGCCCCACTCTCAGCTCCACCTCTTTTCCCATTTTCTGATTGTCTGAGTGTGACGAGATGTGTGACACAGTCAAAACGGTGGTGGGGGAACCTCCCATTTGAAAAGAAAAACTTATAATTCAAGCTTATGCAAATTATGCATTATTTCTCCAGTATGGCCTAGAACTGAGGATTTTTTTCTCTAATAAAGTTTAATATTTCATCTAAAGCGTAAAAAAGTCCAAACAATACAAAGCTTTTTAGGGCAGGATTAGAATATCTCCAGTCCTTGAGGGCTGCTATTCTGTAACTTTTAGGATGCAATCTCCAACACACCAGATTCAAATAAGCGAGTAGTTAAAAGGGTTTATCACAACTTGACATAAAAAGGTAATTACCGGTGGTCCTCACAAAATCACAGGAGTGTTGCAACACCACATGTAATTTTGAAAGTTACAAGCAAGGAGAAAGATGGCTTCATGCACCCAAAAAGGTCTGTAGCTTCTCTTCTGTTTACCTTGGCTATGGGAATTTTAACAGGAACTTATCTACATTTACCTACATGGGACTTTTTTTTTTAAGATTTTGGATGTTTTACACTGCTTTCGTGTTTGACTTCCTGTCTGGCCCTGTCTAAAATGCAGACGTTGACGTATTTTGGAAACGTAGTGCATAAAAAATAGACATGACACTTAATAATAGCATCCCTTTGCTTCTGGGACGGGTGAAAATGTTGCACTTTGCTGTCGCTAACCAATGGAGTCTAATTGCCGCAGAGTACGTTTCGCTGCCGTTTTGCAATGCTTTCACATGACGTGGAAAGAAGGAGTCAGTGACCACTGGTTTAGACTTTTGCAGGCTCTATTGATGTTGCTGCAGAATATTTCACTTGGCTCTAAATAGCCGATGGGATTGGAGAAACAATTACTAAAGTACATATCAGTTTCTTTACTTTCTTTATTTTTAGGTGGAAATAAAAAAAAAGCCTTTTCTCTTGGTTTCAGCCACCATGGAAAGTTAGCCGCCCATCTGGCAAATCTGGCTAACTCAAAGCCTGTCTTTCTATTAAACACTGAATTTCCAAAACGTCCACCTAACCCTTTAACATTTCTCATGACTGAGTTGGCTTAAGTTAATTATATGATTAATAAGATATGAAACAAACAAGCTCAGTGTTTTTAAGCTACATCCTTGCTTGAATGGATCACCCGGGTCACATTTAGATATTGTTAAGTGGGTTTGAATAGCTCCCTCGATTTCACAGTTCCAAATGACCCACGATAATCAGGTCATTAAAATCAGCCCATTCCCCGCATCTGACACACTTCCACTCACACCTCATCTGAATAACAAATAAGCTGCAGCATGCGTCCTCAAACAGAAAGGCCAAAAAAGAGAGAGAGGAAATGGGCTTTTCTTTTATTGAAAGGTTAATTTTAGCTTCAAATTCTGAAGAAAAGATAGTAAGTATGCTTGGGGTGGGCCAAAGGTCCTGTCAAAAGTGTCAGTGCCTGTATGAAACTACCCAGTTTTCTTAATTCATCCCATAGGACCGGATAAGTCTATCAATCTGTTAAATTGGAAAGCCATTAGAGGCCCTGGTTTATGTGTTTCAAGCTGTTAACTAGAGGCTGATTGATTGTTGTTCCTTTGATGGGATATGCTGATCTAATCTCACTGTGTGCACGTTTGCAATAAATTACACAATTCATTTCCCCCATTTAGAGGGTGGGGAGGGACTCACACCTCCAGGCATGCCTACGCTCTGCAGGCAAAAGAGCAGGGAACCTATTTTATGGTGCCATTTAGGCAGCAAGCTTTCAGCAATCCCAGCTTTCTCCCTATAACCCCCTCCCTCACCCTCAGCCCTTCCAAAAAATCGAAGCATAATCAAGGTGTATGTTTAGAAAATTTATTGTTATAATTTCCCCCCATAATCTCTTCCATTTTCCTGCAGAGGCACTGACATATATCATCATCTAAAAAGAGAAAATGGATAGCAGTTTAAAATTTATCGGTCTTTGATTCTCAATTATACATGTTTATGACTTCATCTGTCTTCAGCGACTTCAACCTTTTCCATTATAGTGGAATATTATTTGTACGGAATCCATTAAATTCACAAGGCAGGACTCTAATGGTGGGGCTGCAGCGATTTGCAGAGGGAAAAGTTTTTGAAAGGTTGGCTTTAGCAAAAGCGTGGCTGTTATGACACAAGAAATTGCATTATTGATGGTGTGCTCTGCTGCCTGTGCATTTGGCCATTTGTTACCCGGGCCATATCTATATCTCAGGCCGACACTGATGGGAACTTTTCTGCGATAGCCTCTCCAGATTACTGACTTGCAGTGACACAATCAGGCAGGCTCGGTGAGAGCTAACAATCCAGAGACGGGTTTTTGGAGGAACAGGGGAGGCACGTTGAGGCTAGACGCCTGGAGGGGTCTGATAAAACTGCTCGTAATGCAGAAAAAGGGCTACATCAGTCCCGTCACTGTTTCCATCCAAACCTTACAGAGGTCATTATCTCTGCTGAGAAACAATAAAGAAAGAGAAAGGGGGATAAAATGTAGATAAAACAGGAGCAGGTGAGATAAAAAGGAGGATATGTCTTTTATGTCTGCTAGCTACAAGCCAAGCTATCCCCCTCATCTTAAAAACACCTTGTTGGGTGTTTACTGAAAAAGTAACCGGATTCCTCTGTTGAGATCGGCTGGATGACATTGAGCTTCTTCGACTGGCTGGTGCAAGGGGCCGAGTAAAAGTTAATCAGGCTGTAATTCAAGATTCACACAGCCACTTACAATCAATACCTGCACAATCCCAATTAAATCTTACCGGGTCAGCGCACGGGCACTAATTCCTTTAAATGCAATACTTAAATCTGAGCAATCTCAGTGTGGCCTTTGCTGTTTAATGGCTTGTTTCAGCCAGAATGGACAGTTAGGAGAGCAGGAAGGGACACAGGGTGAAAGAGCTTTACGGACAAAAGCTGCTGTTTGTGCCGATGCTATCTGACAAATAAGCTCACTTATTTCACTTTTATTTCTTGCTACAGAATCTGGTATATGAATGACTAACCTGTAACGTTTTAAGTCAGAACATCATTATTGCTTTATATTTACTCTTCTGTTAGTAACAAAAAACACTTAAAGGGGCATTATGGAAGTTTGACAGTCAAAACATGCATAGAAATAGTAAATGTCTTCTTCATACATTCTCCTGCAGTGCCCTGGTCCTGTAGAATGAGCCCTGGCATTTTTACTGTGATTGCCTGTTTTTCTGTAAAATCACAGAAAAAGAGAGCTGCTCGGGTCGAGCAGGCTGCTTCATGCACGTTCACGCTCAGGCATTGCCCGTAGCATTTGCTATCAGTAGCTTTAGCAGCAGAGAGTGAGGTAGTGCCAACTCAGCGACTTTGTCGCTGTTCCTAACGCCTAGTGATGAATTTAGCTACATTTCTGAGGACCCTTAGCTACTTTCTTCTAGATATTTCCTGCAGATTAGCAACAAAAAAGCCATTTTCGCTCCAAACCGTTCTTTGAACGTTGTTCCAGCTGTCATCAAGGATATAATTGTTACAGATACAAAAGATGTCACTGGTGCTTTAGCTCACTTAGTAAGATGACAGACTCCCGGGCAGAAGGCCTGGGTTTGATTCTCCAAGGGAATATGGTTTTGTTAGAGTTTATTTTTCACATCAATGGTATATTTTTTTTTACAGTAAGATGCCCAAATTTTTATTTGAGACTCGCCGAACATCATTGAATTCACAGATAAAAAAGATGTGGGTTCAACTTTCATTTTGAAACAATTTTTCAAGCAAGGGAAGGGAATGATCTGAGCATGCAGGAGGACGACCCATCATAAACCTTTGTCGGCTGTGCTGAAGAAAAAGGTACAGAACCAAATTATTTAATTAATTAGCTGCACGTTCTCCTGTCCTCTGTCCTCCGGGCCACACACACACACACACACACACACACACACACACACACACACACACACCCACACACACACACACACACACACACACACACACACACACACACACACACACACACACACACGGGACTGTCAGCTCTCAGAGCTCTGTGAAGCTGACCCCCGTCAGCTTAACAGAGCTTCGTCTCAGCTGTTATTTTCGTTAAGGAGTGTGCACGTACAGCATGCGCGCCTCGTGCACGAGCCTACTATTAAAGCTGCCATTACGCTTTTGGCCTGAGGGGGCAATCGCGAGCATAAAAAATTCAAAACTCCGTAAAGTCCCTTTAAGAGAGGTGGAATTAATTTCACAAATGTTCTCTTAAGACATCAGTAAGTTCAAATGCTTTAAACAAATGTGTGTCAACGTACACTTCATTTTTTTGAGAGATTTGATAAATTGATCACGTTGAAGGATACACCTCTATAATTATGACATGAATATTATTTATCATATTCAGGTAAGAAAACAGCAAATCTAAAAAAGTCTAATTAGTTTAAACATGACTGCATTAAAATGGGTTTTACAACCATACATTTTATAGCATGATTGAAAACAACACTGGATATATTCCCAACTGAATCAAGACCTGAAAATAGAAAAGTATAAATTTTTCTAAAATGAAGCTCTTTTCTAGTTATGAAATCTAAAATCTGATGCATGCCGAGAAGAACTATTGCTGTTCAAATCTTCACGTGTAAAGTGTTTTCAGTCAGTAGCAGGTCTGGGCTGCAAGTAGGACATTTCATCATCTGGACTCTTACTACAGAGCTATGCTATACCAGTATTGATTTTCAATCTTCTCACTTGTGCACAGAAGCTCCTCCAGATGATCGGAACCCTCTAATGTTATGTGCTGTAAATGATGAAATGTACAAATTCTTTTCAGGTTTAAGAAGGTGTATATTTCAGTATTTATTTTTGCCTTTCTTCTATTCAAATAAGTGGAAAAACATAAAAATAAAAAAGGTTTCACAGGTTAAGTTTTTGTTATTTTGACAATCAAGCCTACTTTGCAACCATAACATACATAAAAGTTAAATGTACCTTCTATATAAAATACACACATTAATCATAAGATAGTATATAATATAATTTCATAAAAATAAAAATTTATTTATAGCAATTTTTTTTACCAGTTTGAAGCACCTGAAAGCTTCCTTTATAACTGATTATCATTCATCTAACCCACCACATTTAAAGGGATACTATGCAACTTTTTCATATTTTTAAAATCATTTTCTTGAGCCAGTATGTGCTAAAATGACCCTTTACAGGGTTAATGAAAGGCCATCCACCTCTATCGCCCCTGTAGCCAGAATGTTCCATTTGCAACTTCAGACTGGTGGATGTAGCAAACTGAACATACCTGGCACTGCAGTCTTCTTCCAGCACGTTTCCTGCATGTTTTAGATCATGAACACAGCTGGTTGTTTAATTTCGTGATAAATCACTCCTGTAGACACTGATGAAGGCTGGGGAGACATTTCAGCAGTTAGATTAAGGTGTTAAAAAGACGAATGCACAGTGAGGAGACAGATTTTTGTTTCTGTTCTAGGAATGGACACTAGGAGGTGCTAGTTCCCCTTTAAATAATTATAAACAAATAACCATGGCCAAGATGTGCAGCATGAAGAAAACATAAAAACAAACTAAACGATTAACAAAATGTAATAAATAAATAAACAAATAAACAAATGAAAAACAAAAACCTGTCTGAAGCTTCTTAAAACAAAACTAACTAAAACAATGAATCAATCAATAATTTTGTTTCATCTTCATACTCATTTTACTCTATAGTGTATAACACTTACATTTCTCATTCAAATGATAACAAAGGTTTATTCTATTCCATTCTATTCTATTCTAGTCTAGTCTAGTCTAGTCTAGTCTAGTCTAGTCTAGTCTAGTCTAAATAAATAAATAAATAAATGGTAATGACTCCATAACGCCATAACCAGTTCTAGAACCTCCCCAAGGTGCTTTACAACACAATCAGTCATTCACCCATTCACACACACAATGGTGATCTATTCCTAACCCTAACCTAAACAAAAGGTTAATTCACACCATACCTCTTAAACCAATTATTAGGGTTTTTTTCTTGTGAGGACCTGGCAAATGTCCACACAATTTCAAAATGTCTCCATTGTTAGAGGTGAAAAGTTAAAACGTGTCCTGACAAGTATAAACACACACACACACACACACACACACACACACACACACACACACACACACACACACACACACACACACACACACGCACGCACGCACGCACGCACGCACGCACACACACACACACACAAACAAGCTTTAACTTCATAAGGTAAAGGTATACATGTTATTTTGGTGTGTTGCAGCCATCGACATAAATATAGGTTGCAGCTTTACTTTTAGCTGCACATTTGAACATTTTTAACACAAATAAAAGGTTAAAATTTTCCCTCCAACATTTCTCAAATTCACAGTTCTAGATTCCACATCTCTTAGTTACCCATTTTACTCAATTCTCTTTCCAGTTTCTTTCCTTCTGAGTTTTTGCTGTTGTCTTTTACTTCTGACCCACAGAAAGGAATTCTCACAAGATATCAAAACAAAAATCTATATTTAATATGGGAGCAATTACAAAGCAAAGTTGGCTGCACAGGGCTGTTGTCACCAGAGCGCGTGCTTTTCATCAAATAGGTCATTAGAAGGTGATGGATGTAAACCTATAAAGTATCTAAACTGGACCCTTTAACAAACCACGAGCAACACTATCATTTCTCTAATAGAACCTGCTGACCGTGTCATTCCCTCCTGCCATTTGTCATTTTTCCTTGTGAAATAATCAATATCTGGGTGCTTTGAAATAAATAATATAAAGGCCATTTTAACCTACTCAAGGAGCAACAGAAATAGACTTATGGAACACTGAGCAGTGGCGGCTCCAGAAATGTTTTTCTGCAGGTGCTATGAAGGAGCTAGTCTTATTATTGAGGGTGCTATGAAGGAAGTGGTCATGCGTACCTATTGTTCTCTAAAACACCTTCAACACTAGCAGATACACATGCGTGCACAAAACCTCAACATCACCTGAAACAATCATTGATATACATCATAAACATATGAACAATCGCTGACTTTTCCATGAAATCATAAACGCATACAACCACACAGAAATCCATCTATAGTGTTGCAAGGTTAGCTAATGTTATTGTTAGCATTTTCAGTGGCAAAACCCTCGACTGCTGCGGCGGTTGAGGGTTGACTCTCTTCATCCAGATCCGTAGGTTTTTGTGGGTCTGAGATCACTTCCAAAGATTCATTCGTTTCTGAATGAACCTGTGGAAATTTGGGCAACAAAAACTGATCCATTTTACCACTACCTTTCACTCGTTCGCAGGTGGAAAATGAGGTCAAAGGTTAACATCAATTTTCTGTTTTGGTTTAAGTTTTTACTATCTATATGATAATTTACTGATTATTTTTGTTTTGTATGTTAAATATTATCACATCCACACGTTAAATTAAAATTAAATTGTAAAAAAAAAATCTAATATTTACTTGAGGGTGCAATGACTAATCCAGGGATAGCTATAGCGCCCCCTAGCACCCCCCCTGGCGCTGCCACTGACACTGAGGGACCTCGAATGGCCTATGGGTAATGTCTACTACATGTTTGTAATCAATGCATAGTAAGAGCTACACTTTTTTTTCAAAGACGCTTCTGGATTTCAGTTGAAATAAGCATATCTCATATTGTACACGTAACCGACACTTCCATAGAACATCACGGCATGCTCTGTTCTAAATAAATCTACCCCAATAACAAAACAAAAACATCTAAATCACAACAGGCCTGGCTTGGTTGTGAATAAGGTCAAAGGTCATGATCAAAAAACAGCAGAGATATGGGACAAAAACAGGAAAGTTTGGAAATGAAAACACAATAAGCTATTTTACGTTTACCTGAAGAAAAAAATCTGATCTTCATGAGTTTTGGAAAAATATTCTGACGAGACAAAGTGGAACATTTTAGAAGGCATGTAAAACAGCTGCATAACAGAAAATGCCATCATGCCAATAGCAGCAATTTTGGACATGAAAAAAATAATCACGATTATTCAAAATGATTCATCCATCCATTTTCTGAACCCACTTGTCCATGGGTCGCGGGGGGCTGATGCCTATCTCCAGCAGACAATAGGCAAACTGGCGGGGTATAGATTGCAACACAGAGACACGCAGGACAAACAACCATTCACACATAGACTCACGCCTAAGGATAATTTAGAGAGAACAATTACCCTGTCAGTCATGTTTTTGGACTTTGGGAGGAAGCCGGAGTATCTGGAGAGAACCCACACTTGCGCAAGGAGAACATGCAAACTCCTTGCAGAAAGACCCCAGGCTGAGTTGTGAACCCAGCACCTTCTTCCTACTACCTGTGCAGCCTTATTTAAAATTTGTGTAGAAAAATTAAAAATTAAATATAAAAGGGCCCACTGTCAGCCACATCTTAACATGGTGGTGGCAGTGTGGTGGTATGGGGCTGCTTCAACCTGCTTTGCTGTAATTGCTGGAACTTTGAAATCTGCCATCCATCTGCCTGAAATTATTGAAGGAGAACGTCTGACCTTTGACAACCCTAAATGTGGCCAAATTAAAACGGTTCTGCTACACCTTACACTTGATAGCTCTTTTAGCTAAAGTTGTTGATTTTTTACACAAAAGACCATAGCTTTTCCCCGAGATAGAATAGGATCCTCATAAGAAAACTGCAATTAGTTTTACCTATTATCTTTTTCTGATATTTAAATTTGTTTGCTGATTTGAAAGGGTGTGAAAAATATGTTGTTTTCATTTTTAATTAATTCAACTTCTGCTGGATAAACCCAATCCAGTTTACAAAGTGATTTATTTTTTTAGAGTTCTTAGAGGGATCATCAGAGTGAAGGTGGGTTTTCACTAAACTGTGATGATAAAGTCAGGCTCAACCTCACCATAACCTCTAGTGGCCCACAGAGGGCGCTGTCTCTCCGTTGTTCCCGGTCCTTAAGCTCTCAGCCAATGACGCTGCTTCTTAAACAAGTCAATTAATATCAATGAGTGAATATACATAGCACATTTACAAAGAGTGCAATCTGAGGGATGAATTAACAAAATCGATTGAGGACAAAAAAAAAAAAAAGAAAAGAAAAATTGAGCGTGCGACCCGCAGACATTGTGGAAGTGGCCCTCGCTGGAAATCAATGAATTAGAAATATGAATCTAATCGCCCATTGGTGACACATCCAGGAGCTGCAGCTTGATCACAGACCTTTGTCATGCCGTGGATGGGGATGGAATAAAATATAATAAATTGGAGGAGGCATTTAACATTTCAAGTGCTGAAAATATAGTGGAATTTAATTTTCACGACGCTGAAAATATTTTACATTTCTACACTAAATGAATACATTGATTCTTGATTATTTAATTGTATATTATGTATTATAAGGTTTGTTTCGAGCTTTTATGTGACTTTCAGTCTTTTTACACACTTGGGATTTACTATAGGCTATAATAATATTTTAATTTGACGTTTTTGATGTCTTGGAATCATATTTTCTTTATTTGCTACATTTAAAAAATGTTAACTACAAAAATAAACATGCAGGAACAGCTTAAGCAATCAAGAATAAAGTGGAGTAAACACATTTTCAATCTAGTAAAGAGGAACGCACATTTGCGCATATGCGCTGTAATTGCTGTGTTTTCTTATTCGTGTGCTGGGTCACTTGTCCAGTCGGTCCAAGCCTTCCTTTTCGGCGGTAACAGGCTCGAGTTCGTTTGCTGCTAATTGCGCTGGATGAGACCAATAACAGGGGAGCGCACGCAGCCTGCAGCCAGAGCACACAGGGAGGGGAGGACGGACTCTCTCTTTTTCCTCCCTCCCCTCACCGTCTCTCCCTTAATCCCATTTGCCATTGTACATGCCCAATCGCCTATACTTTCCGCATTTAACTTGGATGACATTTTTATTTCATCATTAGCATCAGACCCCAGACAGACTGACACGGTGGACACAGTTTTTTGACGGAAGACTCCGGGATGTGACATGCTCGCGCGCGTCTCTATTGTAACCCCTCAACGCTTGGTTTTCCTGTTTTTCTAAGCTCAAGAGGACGCGTGCTTTTGACGCATTCTCTGGGTGTGAAATCCGGTTTAAAATCAGGAACTCCCCTCAGCTGGGATATCCACATCTCTTTAGGTTTTTTATTTCTATTTGTTTTTAGTGTCTTGCTTTTTGAGGACGTTCAGACCACAGCAATGCCAGAGACCACGCAAGAGACGTGCGCTCCGGCCAAGGATTCTCCTTTCTTCATTAAGAACCTGCTAAACTGTGATAGCAAACAATCCAAACCCAAGCCCACACTGACTGCGACCAAGGCGGCCTTGGAGGGAGGGTTTTCCCTTTCCCAGGTCGGGGATTTCAACTTTCCGCGTTTTGACGTTCCCGCACAGAGGTTCACCCTTCCGGCTCACTATCTGGAGCGCACCTCGGCGTGGTGGTACCCCTACACCTTCAGCTCAGCGGCTCATATGCACAGGAGTGAAGGTAAGCCGCGCTGATGCAACATGAATTAAAAAATAAAAACATAGAAACTAACCTCACTTAATTAAACCAGCTAATTTACTAATCAGGGATTTTATTTACCTCGTTGTCGTGCAAATAATAAATAGTGTCTCGCACCTGGGATGATTCACCTTTTCCTCCACGAAGGCCTGCTTTGTTATGCCAGGACATGGGGTAATGGATCAATAAACTAACACGCTGTGCATAAAATGATGTAGACATGATTAGATGAGGGTGACGGTGCGCAGCGTGCCTTTGATTTGTCTGTTGGCGCTTATGGTGCGCATCTTACCCCCGAGGCTCGGTCACTGACAGCCTCTCTGATTTATGTGGTATCATGAAAGGACTGGAGATTATAGTAAAACTTCAATTCAAGGAGGAAAAGTGTCACTTTACCAGTGAGGATGGGTCTGATTTGTTGAATTAAAAGAATTCCATCTACTGAAATAGTTACTGGAATAAATAAAGTGAAAATTGACTGTAATTAATGGGTTATGACGCAGAGCGTTTTTCTTAATGGCACTATTTCGTTTTAAGTTTCGTAAAGTCGTATAAATACTCAAACACATGACTCGTGTGTGACCAAGTCTTCCTCCGTGTGTCCCCATTCCAGTCATCGAGAAACCAGCACCCAGAGAGTCCTCTCCGACATCCGGCACGGACAGAGACTCCCCGGACCTGGTGCTCAAATCCGAGCCGGATGCCAAAGATGACGAGGAGGACGACGAGCACAACAACAACAAAAGCAGCGACGAGATCATCCTGGAGGAGAGCGACGCGGAAGACGCCAAAAAAGATGAGCTGGACGAGTGGAAGAAGAGGGAGGAGGACAAGAAGCCGTGTCGCAAGAAGAAGACGCGCACGGTTTTCTCCAGGAGCCAGGTGTTCCAGCTGGAGTCCACCTTCGACATGAAGCGCTACCTGAGCAGCTCGGAGCGGGCCGGCCTTGCCGCGTCCCTCCACCTGACGGAAACGCAGGTGAAGATCTGGTTTCAGAACAGGAGGAACAAGTGGAAGCGACAGCTGGCCGCCGAGCTGGAGGCCGCCAACCTGAGCCACGCTGCAGCGCAGAGGATAGTCCGGGTGCCCATCATCTACCACGAGAACTCTGCCACTGAGGGCGGGGGCGCAACTGCCAGCGTGCCCGTGAGCCAGCCGCTGCTCACCTTCCCGCATCCCGGCGTCTACTACTCCCATCCCATCGTCACCTCTGTGCCGCTGCTCAGACCGGTTTGAAAGTAGCAGTTTGTTTGTGACACAGGTTGGTTTCTCAAATTATCACAATAAAAAAAAAAACACTATTTTTTTAAACGGTGCGCCTAAAGACACTTCAAGAATAAACTAAAAACAGAAAACAAAACAAGAGGGGTATGTCACTTCTAATTTGTTAGATAAAATGTGTCATTTTTATAACAATGCCATTTACACATTTATTATTATTATTATTATTATTATTATTATTATTATTATTATTATGCTAAAATCATCTCAGGAGTTTACCGTTGTTAGTGAGTTTTTTATTTTATTCTAATATTTTTTACATTTTGTTTACAGAAAACTGCGTAAAGCTAAAAACTCATCTTTCTTTCTTTTTCTTTCTTTCTTTCTTTCTTTCTTTCTTTCTTTCTTTCTTTCTTTCTTTCTTTCTTTAACTCGTTTGATTTAATTTCCATTTCCCGAACTGGTGACACGATGATGTGCAATACACCAACTGTGTGCTGTGAATGACTGAAAACTCTCAACAGGAAACGTGTTTTGCTATCATGTTAATGTTAATTTTCCCCTTTTTTCTATTTTTCCCAAACGCTTGACCGGGGACAATCAAGACACTCTAGCTGTAAAATACACATGGCGTACCTTTATGTTAAATTTATTTTTAACACTCGCTTCTCACGTTTTCAAGCACAAATCCCCTTAAGCTGTTGTGTTTCTGAACAGGAAGAGAGAAAAAACAACTACACTGGTGTAAAAAGATGTAAATGTATATATTTAATGAGAATATCTTCTCATTTGTACAGTAAAACAACGTTTTGATATTGTATTGCTGAATCTTGTTGTGAAATAAATCCAAAATATTCCGTATGGGCATTTGTGATTATTTGGTCTCAAAACAAAAATACAAACTAAAGAATGTAAACGTAAATATAACATATTTCAAATGAAAAAAGAAAACAACAACCTCGTTTAACACCTCGTGCCTGCGTAGACGCACGCACCTGCAGCAACAGCAGGTGGGTTTTCTACAATCATCTTATTGTTGCGCACTCTAAAACCTTGTTTTACATAAGGAGTGTCTCGGTCAATTACGTGCGTAATTGGCACCATCTTTCCAAAATTAGAGGTAATGTATTCAAATGAGGAAATTGTTCCGAGCTGCTGTCTTTTAATGTTTTGCTCATGTGTCTGCCAGGATGCAACGCAAACTCTCCCTAACACCCCCCCAAACACACACACACACACACACACACACACACACACACACACACACACACACACACACACACACACACACACACACACACACACACACACACACAGAGTAAAAGTCATTCAGTAATCCAACAGACTTATTCTCTCTCTCTCTCTCTCTCTCTCTCTCTCTCTCTCCCTCCCTCTCTCTCTGTCTCTGTATATATATATATATATATATATATATATATATATATATATATATATATATATATATATATATATATATATATATATATATATATATATATATATATACATAGGGTGACTTATAGGGTGCTTTGTTTCACACAACTTCCATCAGGTACAGCTGAACTTTTTTTCCCTCACTGGGTAAGGTGATGTTTATGCGTCCACACACACGTTTGCGTCTAAATTAAGTAATCATGTTTCTTGATCAAGACATCTGATGAAGTAATGTGTGAGGATAGTCTCAGATTGGTTCAATAATACCCTTTCTTCCACAAGAATAAAGAAGACTTAAAAACACATTCAATAAAACGATGTTTTGACAGATCATTTTTCGGCAGGATTAGACATTAAGTCCCAGCCTGTGCTCTCAAATATCATATTACATAGTTGCATGTAGCCTTTTGTACATTTTCCCATCATCTATTTCACAGATTTGCATGTGCCTCTAATTTACGCAAATAGAGGATTAGGGCAGAAGGTGTCAGCCCTTGTGAATAATACGCTTTAGAATTAAAAGTGATTTAATTTGTGTCATTTATTATTTATTCATTGGCATAATTATTCTGGTGGATTTCAATAATTTTTAAGAATTAAATCTAATCAGAATCACCGTTATACAGCCAACAGTTTGATTGAAGAGGAAATAAAGTCTTAACAGGGTTTCTGCTGTTTGACGCACGTGCGTGACTTTAAAACAAACTGTTCTGCGCTGTATTTCCGCTGAAACACGTGTGAGAGATTTAAACTGATAGTCGAACTAAACCGACGAGTAAATCCAAACTCTGAGGCACGCGCGCCATTTCGTTCAAACAACCATTAAGTCATTTTTTCCGTCTTCATCTGCAGTCAAACTAATCAGTCAGCATAAACTCTGCATGATGACCTCATCAAGAGACAAAGGGTTCATTCAAAATATCATCAGATCACGTGAGTATTGACGTGCACCTACCACTAACACTCAACAGGGACCCATTACCGCAAATTAATAGATTAGTATGGCATTATTCCTCTGGCACATATCGATCCGTGAACGTCTGCAGCGCGCTGCGTCAAGTAAGAGCAACATTCACACGCAGCTCCGGCTTGGCTGGGCTCGTGACCTTGATTTGCGCGCATAAATTGAAAAAAATTACCACTCGATAATTTCCATTTGTGCGACATCTTTATGTAAAAAGCAGCGGAGGGAGCGGGTCCAAAATCAAATAAAGCGCATTTGCGCGAACGGGGACAAACGGACGTGACCGGGAACGCGCATTAAATGGAGAGCTGAATCATTTTCAGCCTCTATCACAGGCTCTAGTGCCGGTTTCCACAAGCGGCCTTTTATAAACCCAACCTCTACTCTGCAGCTGCCACCTCATGTGTGAAGATGTGGAAGTTCAATAAAAACAATTAAAAGTTTGCACGTGGCAAAAAATAACTTAAGCAAAATTAAACAAACTCTCCAGATCAGGGTGATAACAGAAGGGAAATGCCAGCGTCTCGCACGTCCGGGTTCACGCTTGAACAAGTTACTTTGACAACTCTTGAAGAGGAATTCTTGTTTTTATGCAACGTGCCATTTGCTTTCCTGACTGAATGCGAGCATCAGATTTTCATCAAAGTTCTATTAAGTGAACATAGGTTGCGGAGCACCGTCTGATTGGAACAGTTTAAATTTTAATTGTGTTTTTAATTTGACATATAGTTGCTGTGAAGAATGACGCTGGAACGCCGAGGGGCGGTCGATTTTCTTAATTTCTCCCCTGAGAATTGATAAGTCTATCAGGGCAGTAGATTGGAAAGCCATTAAAACTCAATGGTTAGGTTGTTAATTGGAACTTGATGGATAGGAGCCCTTGGATAGGCTGTACTGATCCAATCTTCCTGACTTTGTGTTTTCCAATAAATTACCCAGTTCATTTCCACACTCAGATTACATAAATTGTACACCTCCAGGGCTCGGGTGCTCTGCCTGCGTTTACATCTCTCTCTCTCTCTCTCTCTCTCTCTCTCTCTCTCTCTCTCTCTCTCTCTCTCTCTCTCTCTCTCTCTCTCTCTCTCTCTCTCTCTCTCTCTCTCTCTCTCTCTCTCTCTCTCTCTGTCTGTCTCACACGCACACACGTACAAAAGTGCGCACAGACGCACGCAAACACCTCCCAAAGAAGAAAAAATTAAAGAGCAGCAGGGCCCCGCTTTCTTGAATGAAAATCGAAACGTAATCAACGTTTATGCTTAGAAAATTTATTGATATCATTTTCTCTGGTAATTTCCTTATTCTAGACTTGGACACGCCATAGATCATAATACACGTGCGTAAAAGGGTCTTTGTTTAATATTTATCGAAGCTTGATTCCCAGATAAAAGCGCCCCATAACTTCATCTGTCTTTCTCAGACCTTTCTCTCTTGCTAAAAATCTTGTTCCAGTTATTACGATAGGGCGGCCGCGTGCAACAGCCATTATCACGATAGAGCACGGGTATAGGCCCGCTCCTTAGCTGGTTTGGGCCTCACCAGGCCCGAAGACGCACGAGAGAAAAAGGGAAGAGGAGGTTATTTCCAAAGTAATAACACTTGGCCATAGCCAGACATAAAAGCAGCTTGTGCAACATGTTGCGTGCACCACGTGATGAACTTATCTCACTTTGTTTAAGTCGTATAAAGTGGTGGAAAGCGCTCTTTGTATGGAAACAGCAGCATAAAGTAAACCCATTCAACTGTCATCGCAAATTTCACGCCTTATGTGCAACCACCAACCATAAATCCTGCATCCTCCCAAAGCCTCCCGAGCCCCCCCCCCCAACGCACGCACACACACACACACACACACACACACACACACACACACACACACACACACACACACACACACACACACACACACACACACACACACACACACACACACACACACACACCACATGCAGCTTGATCATATCACAGATGAAAGGAAAAATGCGGCGGTGGTGAAGCTCATAACCCTTCCAAGTTATGGAGCGCTCGCATGCGCGCGCACACACGCATGCACTCGTGCCACCACCTCTAATCAATTAGTCAATCAATTAGTCGGCCTCCGCCTCACACGCGGTCATCGCGAGGGAGATTAGCTCAGTAATGATCAAATTAATTCTTAATAGTAGATAATGAACGAGGAATGAGTTTATTATTTTCAGGAATAATGAGGAAGGTTTTTGTCTCAGTTCTGAGGATTTGCGCGTGTTAATATCACGTCTGTTAATTTGAAATGCAAATCATGTCGCAGCAAATGTCTTATAAGGAATGAAGAACCCGAGAGGAATTTAGAAAGAAGACAATATTTTTCACAACTTCTTTTCTAAACATTTATTTTCGCGCACGGATTCCGTATAAAACACGAGGATTCACGCATACATTTTGCAGCACACGTTTAGATCACCTCCCTACTATTGTAAGTTCAGCTCTGCTCTTCTTCGGCTCTCTCCCTCTCCACATTCCCGTCTCCAACAGCCTGACAGGAGTTTGAAATTTCCGGGCTTGAATTTGAAGCGGCGATTGGCCCAGGAGGAGCTTACCTACATGCAAATGAAGCAACGCAACCTTGTTGTCTCCGATCCAGAGCGTGATGAGGAGGACGTGAGGAGGAGGACCGGGAATACACTCATGTTCCCCGAGCTCTAGAAAATACACCTCCAACTCCTTTTAATGATAAACTCTACAATTAAACAGGCTGGGGGTGAAAAGGGGAGCATAAAAAGAAAACGCAGAGAAAAGACGCCTTCGTAATTTTTACGCACCAGTCGTGTAGAAAGCAATCACGGAATCCACCGGGGCAGACCGATTCAGTTAATACTTCAATACTGTTATGAAGCGAGAATGAGTAACGCAGACGACAGCGGGAGCAAGTGCTCGTCGGGGCCAATTTCTAGCTTTACCATCCAGTCTATTTTAGGCACGCCGTCCGATGAGCCGCGCTCTGGGACCAAGGAGCTCTCCAAGGGGCCGTCGCCGCCGCGGAGGCGCTCGCTGTCGGTGTCCTCCGAGGAGGAGTGCAGCGGTGGGGAGGACTCAGCGGACTGCTTCTGCTCCGACACGGGTCACGGCGAGCCGTGCGCACAGCACCAGGCGCACAACTTCTGTCTGGGTGAGGAATGCGTTCATTACTCTCATTTTGTCAAATATTTTATTTCCATTTTGTTTTTGTGTATTTCCGTTTGATTTCTTTTTGTTACACTTCATATTATTTAGCATATTTTATGTTTTTGGCTGTGACATCCACATGGAGCCCCTCATGCAGACTCGCAGCAGGCTGCATATCTCCTATAGTCCCATGTCTTCCTTCTCATTTCAAATTTAATTGAGCCTACAAATTAATGAAACATGTTTCCAAGATGGCTGCACTGGCCCTACACCCAACCTACGTTAAACAGAGCGGGATTTAATTAATTGCAGCTATACACTAATTGTGTATTTAAAGTCACCGGTTGTCAAAGTCTAACATAACACCATATTATGTCTAGAATGTAAATTTTCCCGGTTGCTTGCTCAAAAGCATATTATACTATGTGAAATAACCTTATTATTTCCTCCTGCTGCGTTCAGGTTCCGCCAAAAGTCTCCTGTCTGGGAATGACGCGCTCTTGCGACGGCCGCACCTGTCACAGCCTCTGCTGCAGGATTATAAGAAGGAGCAGGAACGACCATGCCATCAAATGTCACCTCTGTCCGAGGAGAGACAGACAGACGTTGCGGACAAGCAGGGCAACTCGGCCAAAAAGAAGACGCGCACGGTTTTCTCCCGGAGTCAGGTGTACCAGCTAGAGTCCACCTTCGACATGAAGCGCTACCTGAGCAGCTCGGAGCGGGCCTGCTTAGCCTCCAGCCTGCAGCTGACGGAGACTCAGGTGAAGACGTGGTTTCAGAACAGGAGGAACAAATGGAAAAGGCAGCTCTCTGCTGAGCTGGAGGCGGCCAACATGGCTCACGCCTCCGCACAGACTCTAGTGGGGATGCCGCTGGTTTTCAGAGATAATAACTTGCTGCGTGTCCCTGTTCCCCGTTCCATTGCCTTCCCGACGCCTCTCTATTACCCCGGGAGCAACCTGCCAGCGTTACCTTTATACAACCTGTACAACAAACTCGAGTACTGATGAACTTTTCTGTAAATGAAGTAAAAAACTAAACAAAACAACACGTTAAAACATTTTAAGTGTCTACATAACCACATATATTGTATCACTTTATTTGTTAAAAGTCTAATGCAGCATCTGTAAATCTCAAGAGAAAGCAACCAAGCTTCCCTATATGTATAAAATACACCATGTGTATAATTAATAATGACATATTTGTACCTTTTTATTTTTTCCTTCTCATTTGATTAGAAAATACTTCTAATTTGACATCCCAACTGAAAGTGGATTTTAAAAAAGATGCTTTTATACTTTCTACCCTCGGCTGGTTCAACATGTCATATCTTTCATTTTATTTGACCAAAGGATAAAAATAAAATAAAATAAATAAAGACTTCCTTATGGGGAAAACTATAAATGTTTCTATTGTAATCTAGACTCAGTTTCAGTCAATAAATTTTTGTATTTCAGTGACAACTGGAACAGTTTGGATTCATTTATTATTATTATTATTATTATTATTATTATTATTACATTTTTTGCATAAACTTAATAGCTAAAGCTACAAATCACATTTACATATTTTGACTATAATGTTTTTTGTAAGGGGCTCATACTTTTTGTGTAAAATTCTTTAGAAATATATTTATTGTTTAGGACAAGTATAAAGTCTTTCTGAATATTTTAATCCCTGAGCCGGGAACTTAACAAAACTGCCATGAGTTCTGTTAAAAGGTGGACTCTAATTCCAGCTCATGAGCAAGACAAATGTATTTATGCAATCTGAAAGGCTCACAATAAAGCTTCATTACTGCTTCAATTCCAAACCTTAAAATTAAATAAAAAGTGAGTATTTCCTTAAACATGCTTGTGTTTTTTAAGATGCGCTTTGTTAGTTTTATACTAAACATTACAGAGCATAAGATGGGTTAATAGCTGGTTTATCAGGAGGATAAAGTACATTTGAGGCTAGAAAGGAGATGCTCACTATTAGCCAATCATGTCTCTGGGCGGGATCTTCTCTCATTTGAAGTCTGCCTCCAGTGGCTCTTAAGCAGCAGGACTTGTAAGAGGAAACCTAAGAAAGGAGGCATACTGTAAAAGTTCAAGCCTGTCATTGAGCTGTACTCCTATTCTCCGTTTTGTAATGGCTTACTGGATGAACCTCGCTATGAATTCTGGAAAGTAGGCCCTCATGTTTCAGATGCTTGTTTTCAAGAACCTATGCACACACAAGCAAAAAAAGCGTCTCACTATCAAAGGGTGGTAGACAAAACGTTTGAAAACTTTGTGGCAATGCAGCTCATGCAAATATAAAACACGCCTGAACATCATCTCTTAAATTGAGTCACAGCCAGACACATTTAAGCTCTCATATCTCAAAGTTGTTGGGTGGGGGGTGGGGGGTGGGGGGTGGGTGGGGGTGGGGGGGTGGGGGGAATAACATTTTGTCATTTGCCAGCTTTTCTAAGGTGTCACATCTTGTACAAGGGAGTGCCCTTCCACCCATCCAAGCCTCTGTGTCCACCCCACTGTGCTCTCTCTCTCTCTCCCTCTCTCTCTGTGCTAATGGCTACATTACCTGGTAGAATTATGACTAGCCAGGCTCTGCTGCCTCGCAGATTATGCCTGACCCAATTTTTGCAACAGCCGGCCCGTGTTTCTGGGAAAATGGATAGCGTTAGACAACAGCAGTGATTTATGGGTAACTCCAGCTACAGCGAGGAGGTGAGGTGCAGCAGGATAAATTTGTGACAGATAGGATGGAAAGAGAAAAGAGAGGGATGGAGGACAGTAGCGCTTACAAAAAGGAGCAATAGCTTTGCTTGAATGAAGCTGTTTATTAGTTTCCAAGTGGCCATTATGTCATTGTGTGTGATGGCAATGTGCCGCTTTTGTGGATGGATGTTTGCACCCCACTGACTTGTGGGAAATCTGCATGAACTGTCACCCCTGGATGTTTGATTTGCAAGACAGGAAGCAGGAGAGACATGTGGAGAAGCTGCAAGGAGCAAAAACATAAAAAGAGAAGAATAGGTGGGAGGCAGAAAAGAGCGTTTGATGTAACTATGTATCACCGCAATGGCAGACGTGAATTACAAATTTTAATAGCACGGCAATGAAAATGATCTGAAGTGGTTTGAACTGCAAAGAGACAGCGATTAGCATGGTGATGAAGATTTGTCCAGATGACATGTTTTGCCTTAGGATTCATCAAAGCAGCCTGGAAAGGTGAAAAGCAAGTGCAATTCACTGGCTCAGATAATTTATGATGGGAATAATGGGAACTGTGAGCTACACTCTCCTGCCAGGGAAAAGCAGCGGCATTAACGGCTAAATTGATTCCCAGGATCATTTTTGGAGATCTACAAGTTAATTATGAATTTCAAGGAAGAAACCACTTTGTTTACATGTTAATATTAGACATAATGAATCAAAATTAGCTTTTAAATGACTTTTATTAGGAAAAAGCAGCAGCAACATTATCCACCTCTATTAAACAATCTCCAAGATCTCATTTTGTTATTCATTCTCACCCTCTTGATGCTTGAGACACGGGATTTTGAGCCAGCTCCTGCAGCCGTTTGATTTAAAAAACAAAACGCACGGCTTCATATTAAAAAGGACGGATGTGAAGTGTAACACCACAGGCAGATAGCGAGCCGTGGGTCCGCCTCAAGACAAGAGTTTTAAAAGCGATCGCAATGCATTAAGCCAGACAACTCTCAAGACCTGTTTGCCCCCTAAATGAATTTGAGAGGAGCGTAACAAGGTTTTTGAGGCAGGCCCTGTCATCCGCTGGCTTTAACCAGCCTCCGTATTTATGGGTTAATGGTTAAAAAGGAGAGCTTGGAGCAGAAGTGATTTTTTATGATTCTGTTTTATATCAACTGGAAATGAAGGAGCTGAAGGGAAATTGTGTTTGCCCCCACCCCTTCTCCTTCCTCCCCATCCACAGTCCCTTCCCCTCAGCGGCAGAGGCACACACCATCAGGCTGAGGTAACTGCAACATATGGACTTATTATAGAATATATTTAGAAATCCAATAAAAAGCCAAAATTAGGATGGAAATTGAATTAAAAGAGGTTAGATCACATTTTTTTTCTCCCAGCATTGTTTGCAGCCTGGTTAAATATATCCAGCAGCAAAATCAGTTTGCTTAAACTCATGACCAGACAACATTAACGGAGACAAGTCTGTTATTCGAATGAAAACCTTTCCAAGCAATAGCCCAAAAATGTGGATCAGGCCTTCGTTGGCAAACTGCATTAAGCTCCATTTTTAAATTACAGACCATTTCTTAAACTGTCTGTTTGAAGAGCCACTCGTGGCACAATATGCATCAGCCTATTACGGAATAAACGCAGAAAATTCAACCTTTTCCTCAAAAGATAAGTCCATTAGCATTACCTTTGACACAATAATGGCTGTGGCATACAATTTTCTGCTCTCCATTTTGTATTTGTGAGGATAATAGGGGGATTATCTTGAAGGCCTAATGCTACACACTCAAGCGTGAGACCACCGAGACAGAGAGCTCCGCAACAGTTGTTTTCATATCCTCCCCTCTCTCCCTCAACCCTTCCCTCTGCTCCTGGACCCTCAGAGAGACGCGGGGAAGATAAAGCATGTCATTATTCTATTAAAGACCTACAATTTTTGTAATGGGACTTGCAGTGGTCGGCAGAAGTGCAGGCAGCTTCTTCAATATCCTGGACATTATTTGCTTGTTTAGTTAAATGATGTTTCTAATTCCCTCATAATTACTTGTAATGAGGCTGTCTCCCTGGTTTTGATGCGGCTACATCTTAATACAGCATGGCATTTTTTTTTAGGGGTAATTACCTCTCATGAGGCCGGGGGAGCAAGCCTGTGGTTTGCTGCGTGCTGCACACGTGGCAAATTGGCTTGCTTCCTGCCATCTTGTCTTCCTGCAAATTGGTAAATTAAGTTTCTCGGTCGGAGCATTAGAACTGTTAAGTTTGCTTTCTTGCCTTGTGCAAATGATTGGCTTCCCAGACAGACAGACGGACAGATATGTGTACGTTTTGTGCTTCATTTCATACACTTCATGTTTGCAATAGCAGCGGGTAGAGAGGGATATTGAAGCATCAATAACAATTTGTTGCGGGACAGATTTGATATTAACTGCACATCACAGCAGCAAAACAAACATAAACCTTCTCATGAAGGTAAAATCACATAACTTAAACAGTCAAAGGCAAACGCTGGATTTGTTTTGCAGCAAACTGACAACTAGAATCACGTCAGGTAGATTAGATAATGATGAAATTTGTCACTGACCTAATGACAAAAATAATCTAAATAATTCGCTTCAAAAGAGGTACAAGAATCATCATTCCCCATAGCCTTGTCAATGCGTAAGCCTTAATTTTTCATGGTGACAGAAAATAACAATTTTGCATGTCAAAGATAAAATTAAAAGATAAAAAAAGCAGAGCTCAGGCTCAGAATAGATTTTCTCTTTCCTGGCTCTCGTCGGTCAACAGACCCGTCTGTGTTGTCCCTCTGAAATGATCCAGCTGCCGTTCTCCGACCGCAGCCGTTTGCAGGGTCGGCTGAGGGGTTTCTATTTCTAAGTGCTGATGTGTCGCAGACAGTTTGGCTCTACAAGGGCCTGTTACATGCCGATTAAAGAGAGGGAAGGAGTGCTCCCGCAGGGCGGCCTTGTACATTTACGCTGACCACAAAAAGCTCTAACGTTTACACCCTGGTGCTGACATGACCTTCAAACAAGGTCCCTCTGCTGCCCGGGTGTATACTGGAACTGTCTGGAGGAGACCTGCAGAGGATCTAACAGACAGACAGGAAGAAGTCATATTTATATCAGAAATGACCTGCTATATCCTGAGAAGTAAGAAGATATGGCTTTTATTGGAAAAGACACTTCATTTTTTTTTTTTGCAATTGCAATATGTGTGATTGTGTGTGTTTCCAAAAGGGCTTCTTTGACCGGCTGCCTGCTAGAAAGTATGTCTCCATTAAGATGACTCCACTGAGTCAACTGACTGCTAAATAATTCAAACCAAAAATCACTCATCAATCACCTTTTTTTGGGTGATTAACATCATGTGTTACTGCTTTTATTTGTAAGAGAGCACAAACAAGTTCTCAAGTGGTTCCTTTGTCTTTGCCAGGTCAGTGATCTGTTTGTTATGAGATTTGATATTGAAGTCTTCTTAATAAAAAGAGCGAGGATCTCTTTGTAAGGACCAAGTGGTCTCTTTCAGCTGCAGGGGTCTGATGTATAGAGAGATGATCTGTCACTTTATTCTAAGACTGACTGCTGACCACATAGCCTGCAGCGCGGCAGCGGGGAACACAATGAGAACAGCACACTATCACCTGACAACTAATTAGGGATCACTCCCCTGGAAGGTAATACATTGTCTTTGACGGAATGGGAGGAAGAAAGCAAGAGGTCACTGAAATCCGTGTGAAGTGTCAGTCAAAGCCACCAGACACCTGTGATTTCTAAAGCCAACCTACACAAGAATTGGTAATGTGAATGGACGTGCTTTTTTAAGGGGTGCAATTATGGGATTATGTTTTTCTGCATTAAATAAAAAACCAACCACGCATCTTTAAATGCATGTGGCAATTTTTGTCCCTATTTCTTCGCCAGCACGTCCGTGTTTGTGGCTTTGCATGTGTGCGAGTGCACATCCAGGGGTGTAAGTTTAATTTATTCTAGAAACCAGGGATTTCTTTGAAAACACATTTGTAACCATTAGTTGAGTGTAAGATTTCATGTGCAGAGTGCATCCTCTGGACTGGTGTCAGAGTTTCGCGAGGCTCTGCGGTAGCCTCTTTTGGAGGAACGGTGCTGAGATGAGGAGGAGGAGGTACTGGAGCCTCGGCGTCCCACCAACAATGCATCACGGCAGGCAGGGTGTAACTTGAACCCCCCCTCTGGCTCTGGTGTGGCCTGCCACAGCGCACTCCCCCTCAGCCATGTTTCCACCCCCAAGATGCTTTTAAAGAGATTTGGTCAGCAAGAGAACAGTTCTTCAAAAGAATTGCTGTCACATTAGAGAGGAATTAGCAAAGCCCGAGGCCGAAGATTCTCCCCCTAACTACCGCTGAACAATCTGTCTTGGTGCCAGGCGGTTGGTGAGGCACGCTCTCTCTGTGTAGGGAGGAGGAAAGCCAAAGAGATTCCCATGGTCCAGCAGGTGTACAAACTTTGCAGAGGTCGCCGGGAGAGGTTACCATCTAATCCATCTGAATCACGTCAAAAGACAGACTAAAAAACGACTCCACGGGACAAGTGCAGCTAAAATGTTCAAAGAAAATAACTTTCATTTGAACTTTTAATGATCGTACGCAACAGTTTTCATCTATAGGTGAGCCATCAGAGGAAAACTTGCTTCTATTACAATAATTTCAACGATTAATGCAGGAACAGCCTACATGCCTCACTGACAACAATCTTTTCTCCAACTGTTAGACAACTATTCTGATTGAAAAAAACTATGGAAGTTATGAGTAGGTATATATTTGTAAACCACATGCTGCAGGAAGGAAGTTAAAACAACCTTGTATATTCGATCTGATGGTTGATGAGCTCCTAGCCTTCAGCTTAACCAGGCTACCACACTAAGACCGGTAGCAGATATAAAAAAATTGAAGAAGTCTGAGAAGTACACCTTAAAAAACATAACTTTTAACACATTTACTACTTATTGTTTGCCTCCTGACTGACAGAAGTGTATTTGGTATGGCAATAAAGCTTTTTGGTCAGGATTTGTCAGATGTAAGAGAAAACCTATACTTGTTATACTAGTAGGCCTCAGAAATGTCACTGAGAAATTGGCCAATTAGGAAGTGGCCCATCATGACGAACTCATTTGCAAAGGCAAGGCTTAACCCCGAGGGTTTCGGAGGTCAGGATCAAAGGGTGTCCCCTTTGGGACCGCACATAGATCCTTGGAGAAACGCTGATCCCAAGCTTTTGTAAAATAATCTTCTAATTACAATAAATCTCCACTGCAAGCTAAAGACAGGGCTGCTTGGTACAGTGGCTATATGATAGCTGTGTCCTGAGGGACTGCAGGTAGTCTATAGATGTGTGGTCAGAAGACTGATAGGAGATAGTGGTTGCCAGTAGGGTTGTGGCCTTTTATTTGCCTAGGTCAGAACCTCAGAGTGTGATCACAGGTTTGGCAGCTAAGACTGACCAGAACCTCTGAGCCTTTTTAGCCTCTGGTGTCTTACTGGGTCTTTGACCTTGCCCACAGATTAGTATCAATATCAGTGCAAGTACTGGGTGGGAACTTTCTGATTTTTAGCCCTCTTTCTTTGTTTTTCCTAGATTTTCCATGATGGTATGCTAGGTTGCGTTAAAATGCTCTTCAGAAGACTTTGGTCATGCAACTTAAGATCTTTTTTTAATCAGCTTGTCGTAATGAGATTGTTCGGTTAATTGAAAGATATATCTGGTGTCATAAAACCAGTCTTGGGTGCTTTTATAAACATTTATAGATGAATAAACCTTTATTTTATGGTCCAAAATAAAAAGCACCCAGGTTGATAAACTAATTTCTGATGATTTATTAAAGAGACATGTTCACGACTATCATGGTTGCTATTCAGCTCTGCATTCATTGTCCTACTCATTCAGTCTCACTTGCAGTGCAGCTGTCTTTATCCCATCTCCGAGCAAAGTTTGTAAGATGCTCTGAGTTGGCCACAAAAAGGGGTGGGGGGTGGGGGGTGGAGAGTAGCAGTTTGTTCTTCCTGCAATTAGCATTCACGGTTAGCTAAGCAGAACTAATGCAGCGAATCTTTGAGTCTCACGTTACCTGTCCTTCTCTGCTGAGATACCTGCAGGCCAGATTAAACTGTAACGAGTAACAAACTCCCCTGTGTATCTATTACAAGCCTTTATTACTAGCTGTGTTATTGCTGATTTCTTTTGACTAGCTTGACAAAAACTATGCATTGGCTAAAGCAGACTTCAAATAACAGGATGACGCATGGGTGTGGATAATCCGCTGGTAAGACTGTAATTCTGATGACAAACAGAGTAAGATTGCACTGCTGGGGCATTGTTAGAAGGTGCTGATGGAAAGCCCAACTCCTGGCGGCACATTTTGATCAGACCTGTTTAAATTGACGGACCTATCATGACAACAATTGATGTAGTCATGTGCTTATGCAAAAGGAATCTACTCTCAAAGGTGTCTTTCATGCAGTGTTATGTGTTTCACTGAGACGTGGCTGCAGGACCATATCCCCGATTCCAGCATCTCTCTGCCAGGATTCCTGACTGTACGAGCAGACAGAGATCCGAAGAGAAGCGGGAAAAGAAAAGGAGGTCGAGTGGCAGTGCTTGTCAACAACAGATGGTGCCATCCAGGTCATGTTTCAGTGAAATGTCATCTTTGCAGCCCAGATGTTTAACTCTTGGCAGTAAGTTGTTGCCCATATTATTTGCCAAGAGAGTTCACCAGTGTTGTCGTGGCAACCGTTTATATTCCACCTTCAACCATTGCTGAAAGTGCATGTGATGCCATCAGTTCCGTTGTCGCTAAGCTACAAACCCAGCACCCCAATGCATCTGTGGCTATATCTGGTGATTTTAATCATGCCTCAGTCTGCTACACTTCCAGCATTTCAATAGTTTGTCAGCTGCTCCACCAGAGAAAACAAGACATTGGATTTGTGTGATGCAAATGTAAAGAATGCATACATGTCCAAAACAAGGCCTCTTCTGGGACAATCAGATCACAGTCTTGTTTTTCTCTGCTCAGAATACAAACCACTTGTTCAGAGGCAACCTGTGACAACAAGAACTGTGAGAAAATGGTCTTAGGATGCTGAAGAAGCCCTGCAGGGTTGTTTTGAGACCACAGATTGGATGACTCTCTGCCAAGGATATGAAGAGGACATCAATGCCATGACTGGATGTGTCACTGACTATATAAACTTCTGTGTGGACAACAGCATACCCACCAGAACAGTGAGATGCTTCGCTAATAACAAACCTTGGATCACAAGTGAACTGAAGAATCTGCTAAATGAGAAAAAAAGAGCCTTCAAGGAGGGAGACAGGGAATTATTGAGGAGTATACAGAAGCAATTGAAGATCAAGATCAGAGACAGCGAGGAGGCATACAGGAAGAAGCTGGAGAACAAACTACAGAGGAACAATATCAGAGATGTCTGGTCAGGGATGAAGAAGATCACAGGCTTCAAGCAGAGATAGGATTGCACAGATGGCAGCCTGGACACAGCCAATGAACTGAACAAGTTCTTCAATAGGTTCAGTTCAGGAACAAAACCCAGCATCCTCCTCGCCTGTCCCCAGCCAATCAGACATCCCATCCTCCTATGATCCAACATTTTCCTGTCACACGCCAGCTCTTTTGTCCTCTAACGCAGTCATGGACTCTTCTGGTTCTATAAATCTGTCTTCAACTAAGTCAGGAGATGCTGCTGCCCCATTAAATTTAAGTATGAAAAATGATTAAAAATATGTTTTAAATAAGAAAAATACAAATTGTGAATAAAAAGATGTAAGGAAATGGAGAGAGAAATGAACAGGAAAGAGGGAAATCAGTGGATCCCGGGAAAGGCAGAAAATGAACAGAACAAGAGGGTGGTGACGAAGGTCCTGCAAAAAGAATTTGGGGGCCACAACAGCAAATGATCTGTCACATCTTGTCTTTAGCTTGGTGCGCTGCACAACCAGTAGGCTTTGGTCACTGGACCTCAGGGACCTGTTGGGGGTGTAGGGACTGAGAAAATCACCAATGTATGATTGTGGCAGCCCTAGGATTTGTCATTCATGAGTCCAAAAGCAGAGGGGAAGAAACTGTTCTTGTGGTCAGAAGATCTGTTCCGAATGGCATTTGGTGAATGGTGAATAGGACTTACAGTAGGTCAGGACTGAATGATCTGGTTCACAATATTGTGATTTATAACAAAAGATTATGGATGAAATATCAATTGTTAACTGTTTTATGACACGCCACAATAGAGTTGGTAGACTCTCTCGTGCTATTCCAATAAAACACTATTTTTCCCTGTTGCTGTTTTTAGCTAAAATTACCCATTTCTAATTAGAATACCTGTGAGGATAGTTGGAGATAGAGCAGGTTGATTCAGCACAGAGTACAAGCAATCAATGTTCAATGAAACTTTTTCTCAATATTCGTCTTCATATGAGTATGTTAATTTGCTGTGTTTATTCTCTGCTAATCATTACCAGTTGTCTGAAGTGTTGTCTTATCAGTTACAAACAGGTACAAGTGTTCCCAATTGATCCACTAAAGACTCCCACTGTCACGAGGACCCTGTCTGGTGGTGCTGAGCCCAAGAAGAGACTCTGCTCTAAATCAATATGTTTTCCGGTGTCACCGGCTCCACTAAAGTCCATGCCTCCCAAAGCCTTTTATTGGGAATGTGTGACACAGTGTAAGAAATCATTTAAGTACAAGTGATACTCTGTGCCACAGTACAATTGCATAGAAATTGTTTTTTTTGCTTCAGCTGTTTATAAGCAATTTGACACCTTAATGCTGCAAATATCATTAAATTACACCAAAAGGCATTGCAGTTATGCAGCAGTTTTTGTTCTTTTGAAAATGTCAACGACTGCAAAAACAAAAAAGGAATCTTTATACAATTTTTGAATAAAGCAACAGCAGGAGATGGTTTATTTTGTTATACATAATCTCAAAGCTTTTTTTGCTTCAGTGGGAAAAATCTAAAGCAATGTACCCAGTGTAGGGGAGAATATTTTGTAAATGTATTACGTTAAAGAATACTGAATATCTGCTTTAAAGTGTATTTTGTAATGTATTCTGTTACTTAGCTTAAACCTGGTACTGTATTCTAAATACTTGGAATACTTCCCCTTAAAAACAGCATTTAAGTCTGTTAAATGCCAGAATATGTGTTGGCAGCTAATGTCGCAGGAAAACAGAGGGCATATGAATGCTCAACTGTCTGGGGAAAATAAATAAAACAATTTAATTAGTTTTTGCTATTTTATGTATTAGAAGCTCAATAGATTATATTTCTGCTTCTGTAATAAAGTAAAACTTTTCTGCAGGAGCTGCTAATCAACTCACAATGTGTTTATTTAGAAAAAGGATATATTATTTTATGTTTTTTATGTTTTATTCATGACGTAATGGCGGACTGCCCCGTTGACCGACATCTGTAGTGGTCCAATCACTGTGCTCTATTGGTTTAGTGGGCCGATCACAGCACTTGGTGGGATGTTATTGAAAAAACAAAAACGGCAACAACTTCTTTTAAATGGCTTTGGCAGCAACTATTTTCACTTGTGCTTTTCTTTGACTCAAGAGTACACGGAGGTACTTAAGTTTATTTAGAAAAAGGATGTGCTTGCATCTTCTTTGGCAGAGTAAGGCTAACTGCCTCGTTGACTGACATCCATAGAGGTGAGTTACGTTGTTTGTTATCCAATAGCATGTGGAGACAGTTTGAAAGACATCCATAGATCCTGCCCCATGACTGTGAAGCATCAATGGACCGTGACCCGACATTATACTACAGAGCCCGGAGACACACATTGCCCAAACATATTTACTCATCTTTCATGTGGAAAGTGGAAAAACACACAAGTATTCCAATGGTATTACAAAAGTAACTTTATTCTAAATGCTATGATTAAAATTAACAACTGTAACAGAATACAGTAACTCATTAGTGTTCTAAATACGTAAGAGCGATACATGTACTCCGTTACTCCCCAACACTGCAAAGACATTACAAGCTTAATGCCTGACTGAATGTGGAGCATTAATGACAGTATGAATTTAACCAAACGGATGTATTTATAAATTGCACAATTAATTTAAAACGATTACAGAAATCTGCTCCAAATTTGTCCGTCACCTAATTTTAACCATGTTTTTGCCACACTTTCTTGCTGAACCATGACTACTTCCCACTACTTGATGCCCGATTTAAATAAAACGATTGTAACATAATAAAGGACTTGTGCTCTCTACTTATTCAGTACTTACTGAGAGGATCATTGAGTTTTTTTTTTTAATTCCCCTCAGTAACACAGAAAAAGAGAAAAGGAGGCAAATTGTGTTTTTGTCATGATTGAGAAGGGAGATTTGAGGTTACCAATTGATTTCCAAAATCTGTTACCTGTCGACAGGACTTCATCCGGTCTCCTCAGTGTTTTATTTTCTCATTGTGGAACAGTACAATCTGTTATACTGTAGGGGTCATCAGCTCTTTCTCAGCCAATGATTACAAGTAATTACCTGCTTTTTTCCTCCCTCCCTCCATACATGCCTCCATCCCTCCTCTTCCTCTTCTCTTCCCCTTTCTCCCTTGAGCTACTACCCTAACTGGCTGTTGTGGAGCAAAAGAGGAGGTGTGTGGAGAACAAGGCAGGCTTTTATGGACTCCCCACCAGCACCACTCCACACCGCTCCATTTTGAAATTATCGGGTCCCCTCTCTTTTGAAGTCTCTGTAAGCGCACTCTCCTATTTACGAGATGGCTACATACTTAAAGGTCACAGATTGATCAAGAGGTCCTAAAGATGGCCTTTTCACAGAAAGCACTGCAATCCTTGGGTTTCCACAAGCCACATCTGTGGGAAAAAAGTGAAAATAAAATGCATCAATCCCCTGAAGTCAGGCATATTCAGATTTTAATGTACAATCCCATTTACCAAGAAAAATGCTACAATTCAGGATGGAATTCACAATGAGCAAAGCAATTTATCTATGCTTTTTTTGTCCATTCCTGCTGGCAGGCTCAGTAATATTCTAGTCACTGATTACAGTCAGTAGTTTGTTTAAATCAACTGATTCACTGGTCGTGTTCGTCTTGCTCAACAGTCTTTCAGATATGCAGATGAATATGCTGCCATTATTTGATGCCTGCTGACAATTAGTCATTTTTTACAAGAAGTATTTGTTCTTTCGCACCTACATATGCAAAATTATAAAAACTAATATTTATGATATTTTTTATTAGTTAACTCATTTACTGCCATTGACGACTAAAGTCGTCATTTTAAATCCAACCGTTCATTGCCAATTAGCTTTTTTTTACTGTTTGAGCATCGGAACGAGCCCCCGCGCTGAGAGAACAAACATCTCAGCCCTGAAGCCGATCTTCATCCGCATACGTCACATGCCACGTGATCAGGAAGCAGAACATCCATGTGTTAGGAGATCGTTTTGGGCCATTCCTGTAAAAAAGGTGAGGCGCGAACCGGAAAAGCGTCTGCCTATCACAATTCGGCAACGGATTATGAAAGAACGGATAATGCTCAAAACATGCAGATTCTTCCTGATGTAAGAGGTGAGTCTCCTCTTTGTTTTGGTTGTTTTTGCATCGATATCATGCTAGCGTGCAACGTTCTGTGACTCTTAAAAAAACAGTAAAAACGGTGAGAAACGCTGGCAGTGAAGGCCGTTAGCGATCAGGAAACGGCTGGCAGTGAATGCTGTTTGAACTGAAAAATTAAGTATATTTTCCTTGATAGACGTAGAAAACAAAGAGCCAACAGAAGGCTAAAGACATAATTAAGGTACGATAAATTACACTGCCTGGCCAAAAAAAAAAGTCGCCACCACACAAAAAGGTCACACACTCTAATCTTTCAATGGACCGCTTTTAGTTTTAATTAAGGCACACATTTGCTGTGATGTTATTTTGATAAGCTTCTGCAATGTTACAAGATTTACTGTATTTCCATCCAGTGTTGCATCAATGTTTCATCAAGATCTTGCATTGATGGTAGAGTCTGAGCGCTGCACAAAGCCTTCTGCAGGACATCCTAAAGACTCAATGGGGTTAAGGTCTAGACTCTTTGGTGGCCAATCCATGTGTGAAAATGATGTCTCATGCTCCCTGAACCACTCTTTCTCCATATGAGCCAGATGAATCCTGGCATTGTCATTGTGGAGTATACCTGTGTCATCAGGGAAGATGGAAAACCTGGTCATTCAGTATATTCAAGTAGTCAGCTGTCCTCATTCTTGGAGCACCAAGACCCGACCAACTGCAACCCCAAATCATAGCACTGCCCCCACATGCGTGTACATTAGGCACTAGGCATGCCAACCCTGATACAGCACGATTCTTACCCTGATACACCCCATCACTCTGGAACAGGGTCCTTCTGGATCTATCAGACTACAAGAGCTTCTTCCTTCGCTTCAGAGTCCAGACCTTATGCTCCCTAACCCCCCCCCCCACCCCTTTCCCCACCAAAACTATGTGTATGGTTCAGTCCCAATCATGCATGTGTAAATGCTCTAACTTTCACTATTAAACATGTCCCTAAATTCTGCTGTTGTTTTTCTTCTATTTGATTTCAACAAATGTTTAAGTGATTGCTGATCATGATCAGTCGGGAATTTTTTCCGGCCACATTTATTCCTCAAAGACGATGGGTCCCCATATCCTTCCAGGTTTTAATAATGGCACAGCAGTAGCTCAAGAGGTAGAGTAGGTTATCCAGTAATTTAAAGGTTGCAGGTTCAATCCTAGCTCTGACCAGAGACTGCTGTTATTTTGCCCTTGCTGGTGGTGGTCATGGGGACCGGTGGTGCCTTTATTCGGCAGGCCTCGCCTCTGTCAGCGCGTCCCAGTATTTATCCATCAATCTGATTTAACCTGTTTAAGACTGGGTCATGAAGTTCCAGGAGAGACGTCCACAGATGTCATTCCCCAGAGACATTGTCCAGCTCCTGACGGTATTCCTAGACTCTGCAAGGGGCCGGGTGTCATCCCGCTCTGGTGCGTTGAGCCTACCAGGTGAACTAGATGTTTCCATTGCTGCCGTTCTCTTAGCACACAGTTGGAGATACAATAAAAAAGATAATTTAGAGACGTTATGGCAGCTACATCTGATAAGGTTAACATTTAGCTTTCCACTTGGGTGATGGTGGAAGAGGAGTTAATTGCCCGCCTTGCAACCAGAGGGTTGCAGGTTTGCACTCCACTCAATCTGTCGCCATTGTTGTGTCCTTGGGCAAGACACTTCATTCTCCTTACCTACTAATGGTGGTTGGAAGGACAGATGGCACCAGTGTTTGGCAGCCTCTCCTCCGCCAGTGCGGCCCAGGGCAGCTGTGGCTGTGATGTAGCTCATCACTGCCAGCGTGTGAATGTGTGTGTGAATGGTTGAATGACTGACGTGTTGTAAAGCACTTTGGGGGGGTCATCTGACTCTCAAGGGATATTATGAATATGGGCCATTAATGATGCACCACATTTAAGCAGCATGTAACATAATAGATGCGTTTTCTCCATGAGCTCAGCGTCACATTTTTTCCAACTAGGAAAGATGCTGATGATTTGGTAGTGAATGTATTCACAAAGTTGGTGTTGTGAGGTCTCTAAATCAATAGGGAAGTGCAAGATCAAGGGAGATTTCGCAAATTCATGTTATAACAGTACACACACACACACACACACACACACACACACACACACACACACACACACACACACACACACACACACACACACACACACACACACACACACACACACATATATATATATATATCAGTCTTGGATGTGATGAGATTGCGCTCCTCACTGCTGTCAAGTCTGGGAAAAAATCTGAACGTTGGACTTCAGAGGAAATCAGACATATTAGACGTGACTGCAGGAGGGCTGAAAAAGTGTGGAAGAAAGACAGACTTCAGATCTGTTTAGAACTGTTCAGGTTCGTTGATGTTACAACGAGGCAGTTAAGAGGGCCAAAATGAACTATTTTGCTGGCATTAGTACTTCAGCCTCAGGTGACTGGGACTTGACTTGGACTTCACATCATTCACTTTAGACTCGACTTGTACTTGGTTGTATTTGACTTGGACTTGACTCGAGACTTGACTGGAAAGTCTTGTGACTTACTTGCAACTTGCAAAGCAGTGACTTGGTCACACCTCTGGTATTATGCTTTGCAGGTGTAACGTGACCCATCTGGTGAAAAGCTAGGGTCAGCTCTTTTAAATTTGATTGAATTGTGGAACAGATTAGGAGATTTTTTTTTCCATCAGGGTATTTACTTAACTAATGAAACTCAGAACAGCAACAAGACGAGACCAAACACAACACAAAGGCACAAAGGATTTGTTTATAAGACCTCAAACTTAATGTATTTGTTATTATTATTATTATTATTATTATTGATGAAAAGCACCTTCAGTGTTTTTTACTTATCAACCAACCAGAGATGAATGGACGACAGTCAGGCAGCACACAAAACATCACTTCGGCTCTTTAAAAAAATATATGCACACGGGGTGAACAACTTTGTGGCAAAGCCTATCTGAGACTTCACAGAATGCATCACTCGCTGACAATATGATACATGTCACATATATACATATATGATCAGGGGTCATAGCGCTGGACTAATGAAACTGTTTTGAGAGGTGGGACTGAAAAGATGGATGTTGTTTTCTACAACATTAACTTTGCAAATGGCTGCTGGAGAGAAGCAATGGCTCATGCCACACACATTCTAACTGTCAGCACCGGCGTCTTCCTGATGGTTGACATTAACACCAAGCCCAAAACTCTCAGACCATTAAAAGTACCTGTAGTCATGCAGGGGTTTAAAATGAAGTCATATGTTTCTGAGTAGATGAAAATCTTATTAACACCCCAACATCGCTTGTGGCGAAACACTGGGTGATTTGAAAAGTGTCTCCTGCTGTCTGCTGGCACGAGATGACAGATGAGGTGATGTAAAGAGGTTGGTGTGGGGAAAAAAATAAGAGCTGGGGTGTTTAGAGTGGCTGCATGAACACAACCTGAGCTAAACCCCTTCAGAATGAATAATCTTACATAACAATGCCCTCATGTGTCTTGATAAGAGCAAACCTTGAACAAGCCGACGGCATCTGTCTGCAAGGTCTATGAAAACTCACTAACATTGTTATGGATCCTGAATGCAGCTGTAGCCATGGTAAATATGCTCTGTCAAGTTCTAATTTGGAAGCTATATCTTCTTTAATGACACCATTACCTTCAGCTATCACCATAACTGCATCCACGGCAACAATCCCCACAAAATCCACGATGTGAAACCACACCAACATGTCCCCCGTTGTCGGAGAGCGCGGCTGCAGCGTTTCGCACATAAACAGGCTACAAACACACACAACAAAAGCCATTAAATGGTCTCTTAAGACTAAATTAGTTGTCTGGTATTGTTTTAACTGGGAAGTAATTAACTGACTTGGTCAATAGGTGGAATGGAGGGCTAGTGTGCGAGGCGTTTATGGGTCCCGAGAGTCTGAGCCGAGGTGAGAGGGCACAGCAGAGCTCACTTATTCAAACTCAATGACCTGACAGATGCTCAAATAAAGACTCAAACTCATATCTATTATTAACTATATAAAATAGACTTTACTTTGGGAGATCGTGCTGTCAGCCATGACCACAAAGCACAATTTCACTCATACAGGATTTGCGTCCATTTGCGAGCTTGACTGTGGTCGTGCATGCCGCCCGTTTGTTCACGTGTTTGAATGTGCACATCTATGTGGGTGAGTTAATCAGACACGCTGAATGTGTCGTTCCCTCCGTATTTTTTTTTTTTTACATTTTTAACACGCTTTGTGGAAAGCCACTGTGAATCAGTAAATGGCTCCTTTTGCTAATCATTTCTGCTGTAGGAAGGGAAAAAGGGAGAGATAAATGTTTGAGTGGAGAGGTTGAGGGCGTCTCTTTCAGACCTGCCCCTGCTGTCTGTGAATAAAAGCCTGAAAAGGAGCCACAGCGACAGGCTAGAAGTGAGTCCAACTGGGCTTTGAAAATGCTGCCTCTTCTCCGGGCCTTGGTGCTAATGCATCAGACTCAAAGGCTGTAAGCCAGCGAGAGAGACAGAAAGGCGGAAAGAAAAGAAAGAGAGAAAAAAGGGGAACGGGTGCTATAAAGGACAAAGAGCTCCAAGGTGTGCACTCGGTATTCAGTAATTGGTAAAAGAAGCTTCATTTCTTCCAGTGATTTCCTGTCTTTTTACTGTCTCTGACAACCCTGATGCTTTTAATAGGAGTATGAGTAGGGGCTATTCTGTGTGCTCACACCCTCCTCCCCCCACCGAGTCCCCTCAAACACCAACCTGTCTGGCTGCTCGGTGCTCAGCGCTCCCGTCTCCTTCTCTCTTCACAAAATGGAAAAAGGAAAAAAAAAAGCATTAACCATATTCTTTCTGTCATTCTCTCTCTTTGAATACCTCAAACCCCTTTAGCTTTAATCATTTCTGGATCAGGCTCAGTCCAAATAAGCCAAGCCATTTTCTGCACTCAATTACTCCCTTAACAGCATCAAAAAGAAAAAGGATTCAGGTATAGTGAGGAGAGAAAGAGGGTGAGAGGGAGAAAATTGTGAAGCATCTTCATCCGCCGAAATGCTTTGAATGCTTCGAAAGGCTTTCTTTTTTTTAACGAAAAACCAGTAATAAGAGATGGTTCTGACTATAACAAAATGTTTACTGTCTGTTCGCTGGCTGTGAGCTCTTCGCCCACCCTGGATAAATTGTTCAAGAGGGAGTAAAGGGAATAAAAGCTTGAAAAAATAAGACGCCAAATTATTACATTTCCACCGAACCCTACTTTCATTTCCAAGGAAAATATATCAGAGGATACTTTGTTCCAAAAGGTATTTTTAATAATTTATTACTTTTCTGTAGCCGCTCTTAACCTTTAGATACAATGTGTTATAGATGAATAGCTGTCTGGGCTTTGTGTCCAGATAATGAGACATCCAACACTTATTTACCGTTGTCTGACTGAACAAGAGATTTCACGCGTTATACTCTGTGTCTGTACCCATGCAGTCATCTATCATCTATCTATTGAGATGTCTCTGGGTAAATGTATGCAGGAAGTACATCTGAGGTTCTTCTTTTTCATGGAGCAGCACTCAATCCCTAAGCACGAGCTCCAGGCTTCGGAGGCTGCCCTGTTTTTCCTCATCGTCCAAATTGCCCACATTGTTCTAAATGCCCGCTAGTAGATACAAATCAAGTATGAAATGTGTGAACACCAACAGAGGTCAATAAAGCATGTCCACAGTAATATAATGTGATTGATTTTCCTCTGCAGCCCTTTCCATACAGGATTCTGCAGCAACCACATTGACGATGATTACACAAAAACTGCTGATGGTTAATCATAATGGCCCAGGGTGGGCACTTTACTTCGGTGCTCCCTCCTTCTCGTCCAGTGTGCTCATTTGCGCTCTTAGCGAGCTGATGGACAGGTCAACGTGACACACATGCATCCCAGATCGCCATCAGAGAAGGCAAGAGCGGAGGCTGCTGTTTGGATGCCTCACCAAGAGCCTCTATGGACCCGACAGTTTCTCTCCACATGCGCTCATTATGTCAATAGTGCCGCAGTGGGTGCTGGGGTCGAACATCGAGCGCAGGGTGGATGCTTTTCTAGGGTCCTCAACGGAAAAATAACATCTTCGCCTGCCAGTGGAATACAAACAGTAAACAGATAAAGTAAATAGGTAGATGTGAACCTCTTGTGCTGCAATCAATAATCTGTCTGCTCCAGAAGGAACAATTCCATAAAGTGTCAACATGTTTGAAACTAGTTTTTATATTTAGCGCAGTGGGACCACCAAACTCTCACAGTGTCATCACAAAAAAGTGTCTATTTGCTTTTTTATTTATTGCTGTGCAGTTTTATAAAATGATCTGCTTGAGGCAGAATGACATGTGAGTGTTGCTACCAAGAGAGACACCTATTATTTATCAAATCAAGGCGTATTACAAAAAGAAAAAGAAAAAAAAACACGAGATGAGAAAAGCCTTGCTCTGCAGATTACTTTTGGCATTAAGGCACACAAAGAGAAGTTATGAATTTGGGCTGCGAAAAGAAGTCTGAGCAATGATTTAGTAAACCTTCTTTTGAAAACATACTCAAAATTATAGCTCTCGTCTTTTGCTGAGATGATCATTTACAGCATCAGAACAAAGCTGCCAGCTATCTAGGGTGTTAATTAAATCTAGATGCCTTTTAATGCATTTAAACACCCACTTTATGTTCTCCACTTTTCATCTTTCCACGAGGCATTTCACCATTCCCTTATTATGCTCTTTTGAGAAGAAAATTCAGGCCAAATGAATGTTCACAGAAAAGAACAGAAGCCTTGACTCTTAATGGGTGCGTTAGCACTGCTAATGGACGATGCTAATTATCACAAGCATGGAAGGCCTCACAAAGGCAGTGGATCAATATGTGATGTGCTGTGCTTTCCTCATTCATAGACGCTGGAGGATGACATTCGCTTGAAATATGGCACTAGACAAGAGTCCATTGTGTGCTCGGGATGGTGGTAGTGACTAGGAGGGTGAGGACCGAGAGTGTTCTGCTCTTTTATTAATAACGTGCAATGGCTTAAAGAGGATACCTAATGCTTTGAACAAAGGAAGACAACAGGCGAAAGGAAGAGCAACGTATTCTGGTGGGTAATGGAAAACAATGAAGCCTCAATCTTGATGAATCAGGTTGAAGAGGAAAGTAAACAGGTTATCCAAGGGTAGGGAAGTGCTGCAGAAACTGTTAAGAAACAAAATCATATTTGTCCTTAAGTAACAGAAGGTTTGCAACATGATTTTCATCAGGGACAAATAAAGGGAAATGTATTTTAGAGGATCGTTACATCAAGACACTTTTCAGAAGAAATGATGTAATATGAGACCAATTAAGAAGCACAAATCATCCTGTTCTATAGAAAAAAATCAATATTTTAACACGTATTTTAGTTTAGGCTGTCTCCCTTGTTTCAAATAGGACATTGATTAGCATCTATTGCAGAGTTAAAATACTTGTTTATTTTTAGCATGTCCAAGTTGGACAATTGATTTGGTCTTGCACATAATTTTGCATTATGCATAACAATAATACAAATGAGCTTTAATTGGGTTTTACGTAGATAACAGCACGTTTCTCAGTGCAGAAGAAACATGGAATGATGCTACATTAAGTTAAACGTTCTTAAAATAAATAAATAATATCCACATCTCGGTTTGCAATCTAAAAGTTCTAACTTTGTGCCTTTTTTAAGTCAAAAGAGTAAGTTGGGTCTGTTGTGGTAAATAAGAACAAGCTGGTGAACCAAGACAACTACTCCCAATACTTGCACTTTCACCCTTGCACCCTTCAACTGCACATTCCCGTCCAGGGGTGTGAGTGCATAAGATGTCCCAATTCTCAGGTGCAGAAGTGGATATGATAATGATAAATGACCCGCACTTGTATTGCGCCTCTCAGAGGAAGGACTCCAAAGCGCTTTACACTACAGTGTATCATTCATCCAGTCACACACATTCACACACTGATCACGCCCCTTTTGCAACTTTGATCCGCACTTCACCCAAGTCTGCCTCTATGCAGTGTATTACCCACAATCCATTGCTGCCTGGACATTTTGAGAAGAAGGCGGCGCAAAGGCTCAAGTGCCTTTTCTGAAAATATATATTTTCAAATGAAAATAGATAATTTTATGACAGTTAATGATATTTATTCATGCTCTTATTTTTTTAGATAATGTGGACAGAAATGAATGTAACTTTTGTCAAATGGCTGTTTGTTTGAAAGTTGTTAAAAGTAGCACAAAAAATGACCAGCCTCTCGACGCACGTTGTGGTTGAAGATGTAATGCTCCTAGTCCCAACTCCGCAATTATTTGCACACTTGTGTACCTCGCACTCGAAGCCTTACTGCACACTTCTTCCAAGTGCACTTCACAGAAGACCACAGTGCAATTGGGATTGGGCCTATGATTGTTCCTGACTCGACTCAACTCAAATTTTATTTATAGATCACTTTACAGACACAAACATGTACCAAAGTGCTTCACAGACACAAATAAAAACAACACATTAAATATAACATAAATCAATAAAACAATACAAGAGATGAGGATAAAATAGCGACACTATCAGTCACCCCACAGAGTTAAAGGCAGATCATAAAAATGGATCTTCAGCGTCCATTTAAAAACTGCTACAGAAGACAACTGCCGAAGCTTGTTCCACAGTTTTGGAGCTGCCACTGAAAGAAATCTCACCTTCAGCCGTGATCTGGGGACTCAGAGCAATGACAGGTCTTCAGAACGGAGCGCCTGAGAGGAAACATACAACCGCAGGATGTTAGACAGTTATGCAGGAAGCAAACCATTCAATTATTTAAAAACCAATGAAAGAACTTTTAAACATATCCTGAAAGAGACAGATAACCAATGTAGAGCTGCACATAAGAGTAGCATAGTCACCTACTATCCAAGAATCTCTTAGGACCATTGTGGGCAAGCTGCAGATGAGCTACCGCACTCTCACTCCACATGGGACAGAGTTACAATGGTCCGGACAATTTCACGTCTAGACAAGAATGGTTTAACCTTACCCAAGTGTCTTAGATGATAGAAGGAAGATGCTACAACTCCATTTATGTGATCTCTAAAACAAAAGGCATTATCAATCTTCACACCTAGTTTAACAGCTGAATCCCTCATGTGGGGGTTTAACTCCCCCAAATCAACCATAGAGGCATCAATGTAACGACTGTGACCAAAGAGTACTGCTTCCACCTTCCATTTTTTAATAAACAGGAAGTTCTCAGCCATCCGTGCTTTTATCTTCTCTGCAATGGTTTCACTGACTAATGAGTTGTAATTAATAGTTTAATAATTTTCCCAATACTTGTTGTTCAACAACCTCTTTGTATTATACTTCAACCTTTGGAAGCCTGTTTTCAGATTTTTCTCACCAAAGCTCTACAAAGCCAAACCAGATTTTTGGGTGTTTACATCTGTTCTCAATACTTATAAATAACCAATTTTTACTAAATGGAAAAAGGGTAATATATTGAAATAAAAATAAAAGCACCAGAAATGATGAGCACGATTTTAGACCAGATGTTGAAAATGGCTTTCAGTCAGACAAAATAGATGCTCAACTGGCAGCTCAGGCTTTTAATCAATTGCCTGGTTTCCAACTTGCTTGTTTTCTGAATGAAAGGACCTGCACAACCACGTAACTGTATTGGATTTTGTGCTTCAAATTGCAATGCATTTTTTAAAAAGTGCAATTCAGCAGCAATTTTATCTCCAAACTGCAGCCATGTCAGCTTGACTTTTGTGTGGCAGACCTCAACAAAACAAGCTTGTAGGACAATTCTGCGTCATTGTAATCTGTAATACAAGTCCCAAAGCCAGATCCTTGGTCAGGGTAGCATGGGCATACAGCCAAAACAGACAAGTGAACATTCAAACTAAAGCATCTCAACAGGTAACTGGATCTCCCACAACTTTGGGGGGTAATTTAGACACGACGTGGCACACTTTCTTTTGGGCAACATATCTCGAAACAGGCCCCTCCTCCGTCCTTCTTCTAGAGAGCCCCATTGATCCACTGTCTGGTGAGCCCTGTGTCTCCAGTATCAGGATAATTCCAGGTGGGATTGGTTTTCCCTTGTTACCTTGTAGTTAGGAGCCCTGTTCCTGCCCCTTTCTAATTCTCTCCGCCTTAACTTCCTGATGGCAGTGGACACAAACTGTGGACAATGGGTCCCTTTGTCCCCTATTAGAGGCAGGGAGATGAGGAGGTGGAGTTAGGAAATGGGATGCCTCCTCTCTCAGCTACATTCATGTATAAAATGGACATGTTTGATTTCAAGCTATTAACACTAAATTACTAAAATATTAACTGGAATTTCGTGTTTCCATTAACTGAATATATTTGAACCACTTCTTAACATGTTTTTGGTTTATTTAGCAGATTTTGTGATGTTGTGTGTTTCCTTCGTCCTACCGGGTTTTTAGAGTAGACATTATATTTGGGAATGCCTCACTTGGTGGAAAACTAATCAATTTCTTTCAAACATTGTAATTTAATTTTGCCAAATGAGGAAGGGAGAAGAGACACACTAAGATGCCGTCTTGAAGGTAGCATTAATGCCAACAAACCAATCTCACTCTCTCACAAGCTGCACTCTTCATGACAGGAATCTGGGCCGCCCATGACACTGGACATCTCTTTTATTCATGTCTCCTCTCATCCTACTCAAGAATAATGCCATGAAATCTTTCTCTATGAAGGTTCTCACCATGCAGGCAATTCCTATTTTTCCTTCCTTTGTCCTTGCTGGACAACACAAACAAGAAAACAAGGCTCTAGAGTTCATCGTTTGATTTCCATATAGATGAAATGTGCGCAATGAAATAAGCAAGTGTCCATTTGTAAGTGAGGCACAATGGTTTTTCATTTCGATGTTCCAGTGTTGTTCAAAATGTCCCAGGAATCGCCTGAACAAAAACCTAAACAGGAGGATTTTCACTGCTTTGTAATTCTAAAAGGGACCTAATAGATTTTGACAGTGTCTGAGCACTTGAGACATGAAAGAGGTTAAAGCAACACATGATAGCACCCTTCTTCTTTTCCATTTACTCCAGGTGTCATTACACACACTTACACACACTAGTGAATGCGTTCACTTCCTTTAGAGTCTTGTTATGTTATACAGTGTCTGTATTCATGAAAGAAGGTGTAATTTCAGAAATGTGTAATTTTTAACAATTTAACATGTATATAAATACAATTTGTCTATTTAGTTGAGTTTAGATCAAACACATGAATTGATTCATCTTCCATGACATTTTTAGATACACAAGATGCTCAAAACATGAATTAGGTTTGTGTGTGGGAGCACAATGAATGTAATTATTGGTCAAACTGAAATGATCAAAAGATCTTTTAAAAGAGGTCATCACATTACAAGACTAGTTCAGGACCTCTAGCCTGCCAAGCCCTACCTACAATTATCGTTCGTTTGTTTTTCTCTGCTTAACTGGGTCTAGATCGCAGGGGTAGCATCTCAAGTAGGGCATCCCAGACAGCCCTCTCCCACTTTCACCAGCTCTTTCAGCAGGACCCAAAGGCATTCCTGGGCCAGATTGGAGATGTACTTGCTCCAACTTGTCCTGGGTTGACCTGGGGGCCTCCTGCCAGCAGGACATGCCTGTAATACCCTAATCCTAACCAGGAAGGTGTCCAGGCAGCATCCTGACAACATGTCAGAACCACGTCGGCTGGCTCCTCTTGATGCGGAGGAGCAGCAGCTCTACTCTGAGTCTCTCCCAAAAGTCCGAGTTCCTCACCCTATTTCTACAGCTGAGCCCGGCCACCCTCTGAAAGAAACTCTTTGAAGGTCCTGGAGAGACTCCTGTTGGTCCACCTGAATAAGCAAATTAGAACATATCAGGACCCGCTGCAGTTTGCTTATCGCCATGGAGTTGGAGTTGAAGATGCCATCATCCTGCTGCTTCAACCAATCCACTGTCATCTGGACAAAGCAGGCAGCACTGTCAGGGTCATGTTCTTTGATTTCTCCAGTGCATTTAACACAATCCAGCCTGATTTACTTTGCCAGAAACTCCAGAAGACACAGGTGGGGGCCTCAACTATCGCCTGGATTAAAGACTACCTGACAAACAGACCACAGTTTGTGAGGCTGAAGAACTGCACATCAAACCAGGTGATCAGTAACATTGGAGCACCACAGGGGACTGTACTCTCACCATTCCTTTTCACCGTGTACACCTCAGACTTCCAGTACAAATCAGAGACCTGTCATCTACAGAAATACTCAGATGACTCTGCAGTTGTCAGGTGTATCAGAGATGGACAGTAAGCTGAGTACAGAGAGCTGGTGGAGCGCTTTGTGGCATGGTGTGGAAACATTCATCTGACCTTGAATGTGAACAAAACAAAGATGATTTTAGACTTCAGAAGAAACAGGGTGGAGTCAAACACTGTTTCCATCATGGGAGAAGAAGTGGAGGTGGTTGAGGAATACAAATACCTTGGAGTTCACCTGGACAACAGACTGCACTGGAGAAAGAACAGTGAAGCTGTTTACAAGAAGGGACACTGCAGACTGCACTTCTTGAGCACGCTTAGGTCCTTCAGTGTCTGTAGCAAGATGCTGCAGATCTTCTACAAGTCTGTTGTTGAGAGTGTAATCTCTTCAGCCAACGTCTGTTGGGGTAGTAGCATCAGAAGCAGGGACCTGAAAAGGCTCAACAGCCCAATAAAAAAGGCTGGTTCTGTTCTGGGGACGACTGTGGAACTACTGGAGGAAATAATGCAAAGAAGGATTCTCCAGAGAATCAAGAAAATTATGAACAACCCTGAGCATTCTCTTCACAAGACTGTCCGACAATGGAAGAGTGTATTCAGTCAGAGGCTTCTTCAGTTTCGCTGCAACACTGACCGCTACTGGAGATCCTTCCTGCCAACAGCCATTGTAATATACAATAACTCTTTGACGACTTGATTATTATTATTATCCTGAGCTACTACAGCAATAAATTTCCCTCTGGGATTAATAAAGTATTTTTGAATTGAATTGAATTGAATTTTTGGCCGCTTGTGTCCATGATCTTGTTCTTTTGGTCACTATCCAAAGCTCATGCCAATAAGTCAGGGTTGGGACGTAGATCGACTGGTAAACTAGAGCTTTTCCTTTTGGCTCAGCTCCTTCTTCACCACAACAGACCAGTTCAGCATCTGCATCACTGCAGACTCTACCCCAATCCACCTCTTGATCTTCCGCTCACTTCTTCCCTCACTCATGAACAAGACCCCATTCTTAGACTCCTTCACTTGAGGCAGGACCTCACTTGACCCCAACGTCAAGCCACCCTTCTACGGCCTACCTACGTATATATGTGAACATATAGTGGTGATATTAATAAAAATGGATTGGATTTTTATAGCGCTTTACATTATTCACACACTTTCACAATCACACACTGCCAGTTATGGTAAGCTACTATTTAGCCACAGCCACCCTAGGGCGGTCTAACAGAGGCGAGGCTGCCATTTGCACCATCTGCCCCTTTGACCGCCACCAACACAGGCAAGTTGTGTGAAGTGTGTTGCCCAAGGGCAAGAATACCCCTTGTGGGAGCTGGGATCAGTCCCACAATCCTCAGATCATGAGCCAAGCTGCTCTACCTCCTCAGCTGCCCATCTGGCCATGACCCAGTGACCGATCTCAATCACAAGGCAGAATCTATGATTGTTTTTCAAACTGTCGCTGCATGCAATTGGACAGCAAACAATGTGATGTACACAATGCTATGGATGTCAGTCTATGGGGCAGTCTGCCATACACGGTCGAAAAACACGCAAATACATCCTTTTTCTAAATAAAGGACTTAAGTACCTTTATCTACTTCTGACTCAAAGAAAAGCTCAAATCTAAATAGTCAAAAGCTGTTTCAAACGAGCTGTTGTCATATTAGTTTTGCTCAGTTGCAGTAACATCCAAAACGATAGAGCACTGTGATTGGCCAGCCACCCAACTGAGGAGGTTCCAATGGAGAGTGGCCAGACCAATAAGCAAAATCTTTTGCTTTGACAACTGGCGGTCTAGATTTCTAGGCTACAGGACCTCAGCTTTTAGCTCCAAATATTTAAACTTTGGGTTTGATTGATGTACCAGTATAAATGTATAAATCACAACACGTTCAGGTCTCAGGTCACATGACTGAAGACTGAGTTTATTCAGTAGTATAAATGTTATTGTAATTAAATGTATTGTCTCAAAATGACTCAGTTAATTAATCTGTTGTTGTTCAACTTTGATGCTGAAAAGCATTATTGGGATGTTTTTTAAGTAATTTTTCTGTCCTCACATAGGTTTTATTTCTACAACTCTGGTGTAATTAGAGTTTTTGAATGTACTCACTTTCAAAACATGAAGAGTTGGATTTTTGCTAGCAAACAAAATGTTTGTAAAGATGCCGTAAACATGTTTGCAAATGCAAAAGCAAATGTTTTTAAATAATATTTTTTATTAAATAATAATTTATAAAAGTATTAGATTATTAAGCTAAAAGAAAAAATTAAAGTTCAGACATTAGAAACCTAAAGAGAGTTCAGCAAGATAAAATGATCAAGATCCTTTTGATCAGCACAAGTTCTTTACCAAACCTCTCAGGACCAGATTCAGAGCCGACACACACCAGTATCTATCATCTTGTGATGAGAAAAAAGCTTGTGCCGTACATACAGCTGCACAATATTTCACTCCCAGGTTCCAGGTCCCATTTGAAGAGATCACATCGGGACATGAAAGCACTCTTTCTTCCTTGTGTTCAACCCCACTCATGTTTGCCCGAAGCGTCGATCCTCTGATGGTGGTAAATGAGTTAGAGACAATCCAAGTCTTGGGTAAATGGAGTAGTGAGCTGTTAATGCTGCTCGAGTGGTTGTAACAAAGCACGAAAGAGACATAAAACACAGAAATCAAAAAAAGGGGGAAAAAACACCACGCTGTAAGACATGTTGGATGATCGGAGATAAGCACCGACAGCACATTAGCAAGACGCTCAGAACTGAAGAAAGCCAACATCTGCGGTGAACTGGACCTCGAGCTTACTTCACTTTTAGTGTTCAACTGCTGACAACAGTTGTTACTCAGCAGTCATGATGATTGTGGCAATATCTAATTAAGCATCCCTGAATAAAATATGCTAATGTATCAGTTGAATAACTTTTCTCCACTCATAAGAGGTTAGTAGTTTTTAATCTTGCCCAATTAACACATTAAACACAAAGCGCTACAGAACCGAGCAGCACTGGAGCAAATGAGCCCACCAGTCTAATTGGGAATTAATGAATGCTTTAAAGTGCTAGCAGCCAGCGCAATTGTAATTCAAAACAAGACCAAATTAATCAAAATTATTTGTGGGAGAGAAAGTTAGCATTAACATAATTGAAGCAGAGAGGATAAAAAGGCCATGGCAGTGGTAGGGGAGCACAACTAATCTAGCATGGAGGAAACTGTTTGTTATTCCAATTAATTATCCACTGTACTTAATCACCCAAATTGCCACTGAAAACAATTATTTGCCTTTTCCTTCAGCTTTCATGTCACAGAAAATGAACCGTCCAAGTGTTCTGCAGTTGTTGACGTCGGTGAAAAGGCTGCATTTGGAGCAGAACTGTCCCAAGTACCAAAACTTCAAACTGCTTAAAGATGTGGTTCACTCGTTTAAATAATATATTTGCAGTGGTCTCTAGCAGAAATGAATGCCTTGTAAGTCGTACCCCGGTGCACCTGGTTCAGGAACTAGAAGTGAGTCACATCACAGTTGAGCTTCAGACGGCAGGATTTGGAATCTCATTTCCTGATACTTTCATTTATAATTGCAATGCAGCAGTGCAACTCTACCACCGACTCCATTTGTTTAGCAACGTTTAATGAACAAAACGGATGGAGGAATTCTAATGTGGTGGAGTTGCTAATGCTAACAGTTAGCTTTAGCTGAGATGTTCTCCTGGACTTTAAACCAACAGCCTTCCCCGTTGTGAGTCAAGATGTGAGTCCAAGTGACAGTGTGCTGTAGATCCGTCACAATTTTCAAATCCTAGCGTTTCACCTTCTATTTTCTATCAGAAGCTAATACAGGAGATGGGTGTAGGAGACAATTTTCATGTTTGTCCTCCATGTTAAACTCAGAGTAACTGATTATGATAAAAATGTATCAATTTGAATGTTTTTTCTGTTTTCCACACCTTTATAATGTTCGAGAAGGTTTCACTCATGCCTTATTTGTTCTTCTTAAAAGAACACTTTACATTTGAGAGGAATGACTGATGCTCTTAACAAGCTCAGGTTTTTGTGCAAAAGTCAGACTAACAAACACAATTCATTGGCAGTGATACCGTCTGCTATGTGTCCTCAATCCTGAACAAGCAGCAACATTTATCCTGGACACGAGCACGGTTGTAATGATTTTGGAAAAGAATGTATCTGTTGCTTTCAGAGCATCTGTTGCCAGTGCAGGCACAGTGGCATTAGCAGCAAAACGCCACGGAACATTAACTGCTCCCAACAGAACTTCCAGATGGATTTTGTTCTAATGGCATCATTATACGCTAAATTAAAAGTTGAGTAAATGGAAGTGTAAAAATTTAAATGACTGGGAGGAAGAAAAAAAAAAAGAAAAAGAAAAATCTCTCAAGCTTGAGCTGTCTTTAGTGGCGGCCTCCGACAGAGAGACTGTGAACTGAGCCATGCAATGAGTGTTAATCATACACATATATAAAATAGTAATGAAGAAATGAATAGTACAGTAGGACTGAGGCGCACATTAGGCTGTTATGTTTTAATGCAGCAGCCAAGGTTGAAGCGGCTGCTTTATGGACTAAGTGTTCAGCTGACGTTTCACTTCATAACCTGCTCTTTTACATGTTGATTTTCTTCGGCTAATATTGGAATTTTCTGTAATTATCCTCACCTGCTTGCTGTTGATGATCACTGTTTTCTCAGATATAACAGCAGCATTTTCAACAAACATGTTCATTTGTAATTCATCTTATGATTTACTGTATTAAAAAAACCTATAAGAAATAACCCTTTGTATTTTATCACTGGTACCACTTATAGATTTTTAATTGACTAGTTGGTATTTTTCACAAACAACCAAATGTAAGAAATTTAGGAAAGCACGAATCACTCAGCTGGTGTTTGAAACAGGATGACAAACAAGCTTTTACTGGTGACTAGGGAATTGTGAATTAAAAAAACAACAGGTCAAAGTAAAAATGACACATGCACGGTAACAAGAACACACTCTAACCCCGGGTTTCCATGGGAGCCGTCAGCAGCAGGTTGCTGCAGCAGCACGTCTTGCTCGCGTAAGCTGCTGCTTGGCCCTTCCCACGAGACGCGAAGCAGCAGGGGAGCAGCTGTCACCGACAGAGCACGAAGTCACACGAGTGACTTCGTCAGTAAACACAACAACAAGCAGGAGAAAGTTACAACATGGTTTGTGTTTTATGTTCTGTCCGTTTTATAATCGCCAATACGGACCTGAAAAACAAAGGAGACCGCTAGCTAGGTGATAACTTCTCACGGGGACGCACAGTTAGTAACATTTTTTAAAAGTAAAGCAACCGGAAGGCAGCACGTTCTTTATTCTGAAAATCTCGGTAGCTTCTCTCCATTTCCGCGTCCGATTTCCTGTCTTTCCTTCCCCAAAAATGTCGAACTTGACCCGTTTCAGAGGCGTCGCGCGTAGGAAATAGAACCGGCGCGTAAAGGCCGCGACATGCTGCTCCTGTGACGCGGCCGACTCGCGCTGCTGACGGTTGCCGACGGCTCCAGTGGAAAAGGTTCTGTTGACCACAGCGGTTCCTATCAGCAGCTATGACGTGCTGCTGCAGTAACGTGCTGCTGACGGCTCCTGTGGAAAGCCGGGGTAACAGGACTTTCATTTAGAAAAGCCATTCTGATCTACGCCACACTGTAAATTAACGTTAATAGGCTCACCCATCTTGGCTTATGACAGGGAATGTTGTTGTTGATTTGGTGTCCAGGAGAGAGCAGAGCGTGCCTCAGTGGAAGCTAACTGTTAGCATTAACAACTCCATAACATAGCAGAACTCTTATAGGCTGGTGTTATTTGTGGAGAAAAAACATCAGTGTTGAAACACACATAGAGTCAGTCATACTCGTGTTGATGTTAGCCAATCAGAGGAGAAATGTCAGAAAAACAAGAATAAAAACAGCTCCAAGACTCCAAATTCTGCCGTTTCCTGCTCCTCCTCTGACTATCTTCTTCTTGCATAAACAGGAGCACCAGAGCTTTTTTCCATAGAAAAAGACTCAAAAGGCATTTATTTATACTAGAGACCACAGTAAATAAATTGAGAAAATGAGTGAATGAGAACTTTAAAAAGTTGCAGCATAACTATGTGAGATCAGTTTACATAAAAACAAGTGAAAACCAGACACTTGGGTATTTTTTATTATAGATAATGTTTCCATATTCTTTGTCAGTTTATTATTGGTATTACTGTTCTCTTCTGTGTCATTCCCTCTCTCAGTTCATTCACACCTGCCCTGCATTGTTCATCATTCCAGCTGTTCTCTCTCAGTAATCACCATCCCAGTGTCTTCCACTCTCTGGTCCTTGTCATTCTGTTCTGCACCTCCTGATTCTGCTCAGTGGTATTGGCCAAGTCAAGCTTCTTTCTGGTTTTCTTCTGTGACAATTATTTTAAATTATTGTTTTTAAAACCTAGAACAACTCGCAGTTGTTTTATAGTATTGCTAAGACAGTTTGTTGTTATTTATGAAGACATAAAAACAAAGCACAATATGAGAAAAAAAATGAAGTAAAGTAGAAATGATTGTAAAGCTGCTGATTTAAAGATAAAACCACCTTTGACAAGAATTAAAACTTAAGATAAAACTCAACATTTTAGAGTTTTAAGCCTCAATTCTGGCTGTGAAATACATGAACAAAAAGAAGTGCCAAAAAAAAACGTTGTAGCTCGCCACTGAGCATGTGTTTGGCAAAAGGGCCAGGGTTAAATCAGAAAAAATTCCCTTTGCAAATGTCTAGAGGTTTTTGGATTTAATCACAACACTGTTTTCATCTTCAACAGCTCTCAAATAACAGTTGGATATAAACCTGGTGGTGTTATGTTTACAATTCTATTCGCAAAATTGGAAATGTTGCATGAAAGCCTTTAAATAAACCATATCATGATTTTGTTTTCTTCAATTATAACTGTTATATGGTCAATACAAAACATGTTTATGAAGTTTGTTGCACTAAGTTCCTCTCACATAAAGCAACATTAGCTGTTTTATTCTGGACAGTTTCAGGACCTTCCAGAATGAGCCGCTCCAGGGCTCTGTCACTTTAAGAAAACTTCAAGAATATAAGCTGAAGCTGTAGCTGTAGGAAGATAAAAAATAATAGGATAATATCAGTAACAGTTTAACAGAGAAGTTATAGAATCTTACTGCAGAGGGGATGAATGAACTATGGTTTCGTTCCGTTTTATATTTTGGATGTCTCAATCTGCCTCTGTAGGTGTTGTCCATGGCCAAGTTGAATGCAGTGAATGGGAGGGGGTTTCCAAGATGGAGGTCATTTTACTCAGCATCCTGATTTCAGCCCAGTAGCCTAGTGGTAGAGTGTCTGTCCTGGGACTGGAATATCGGAGCTCAAATCCCGGTCGGGTCAAATCAAAGACTTTACAATATTGGGACCCAGTGCCTCCCTGCTTGACATTCAGCTTTAAGGGGTTAGATTGGGGGGTTAACCCACCAAATAGTTCTTGAGTGCAGCCGTGTCTGCAGCTCACCACTCCTCACAGGGATGGGTCAAATGCAGAGGACAATTTTCACCACATCACACCACACCAGTGTGTGTGACAACTATGGGACTTGAATCAATCTTTCACACATCTCTTCCACTGAATCTAGTTGGCAGCCCAGAACTGAGCTAGCTTTATTAACTAGCTTGTTCAGTCTCTTCCTGTCTCAGTCAGAGCTGCCTGCACCCCAACAGACCACAGAAGAGTGAATAACAGGGCCAACAACAGAGTGATAAAAGGTTTTAGAAGATGGGAATTAACTCAGAAGGGCCTCAGCCTCTTCAGGAGGTGGAGACAGCTTTGGCCCTTCTTATACAGAGCATCAGTGTTGTTGCACCAGTTTAGTTTACTGTTGAGGTGAACACCAAAGGTACTTAAAGGTATTCACCACCTCAATGTCTGCTCCTTAGATGTTTACCAGTCTCTGGAAGTCAGTCACCATTTCCTTTGTTTTACTGGTGTTAAAGGGAAGATGGTTACGCTCACACCAGTCCACAAAGTCCACGATGACTGACCTGTACTCCAGGTCATTCCTCCCAGACACACACCCGACAACGGCTGAGTCGACTGAGAACTTCTGGAGGTGACGGCATCTGGTGTTGTAGGTGAAGTCCGAGGTGTAGAAGGTGAAAAGAGGGCGAGAGCATCGTACCCTGTGGAGCTCCAGTATTGCACTCAACCACCTTTGATGTACAGTTGTGCAGCCTCACGCAAGGACGTAATTTTCACTTTAGAAGTGGGAGGGACACGGGGGGTATCTTTACAGTATGCTCTAATGGGAAACAGGCTTCAACGCAAATGGTTGTTTTCCGCTTGGTCCTAGAGCTCAACCAGTGTCAATTTAATATAGCGTAATATTGTTTTTGAATGGTAAAAAGTGCAGGGGTCAAAACCTGACTTTGGAAAAAGTGGGGGGAACATGCCCCCCCCCCCCTTCCCCCCAAATTACGTCCATGGCCTCACGTACTGTGGCCTGTTGGTGAGGTAGTTGATGGTCCATGTAATCAGGTGTCCATCCACTCCTGCACCCTTCTTCTGATGCAGTAGACATGGCTGGATGGTGTTGAAGGCACTTGAGAAGTCAAAGAACATGATTCTCACAGAGGATATTAAACAAAACAAAATAATTGGAGTTTTATTAACTATATATTTATTTATGAACAACCTGGCGATGATTACAACACAACTGAAAATTTGTTTTTGAAGTATTATTGTAGTTAATTTTAATAAGTGCAAAACATATTCTAAAGGAAATTTCTCTCTCTGCCACTTTTTGAAGAAAAATTATTGAAGGAAAATTTCCGTTAAACGATTTTCTTCAATTTATCTTCTTAAAAAAGTCTATTGAAAAATGACAATCGTATTTAATCGGTGTCAATAAGTAAAGATATGCTCAATTTCAATTAGATTCAAGAGAAAACAAACTTCTTATTTAAAGTCTTACCCAATACGACCTTTTGGTTTATAAATCTATTTTCTCTTTTTTAAATGAAAACTTGAAAGCATCCATATATTAGTGAAGAATCATTCTAAAAATCAAGTTCAAAAAGTGTAAAATTCTAACTGTAGGCTACTTCTTTGCCATCCATCCATCCATCCATCCATCCAGATATAATTCTTGGTCTCAAAATGTTTAACACAGGATTAAGCTTTTGGTAACACTTTACAATAATGGTCCTTTTAACAACATTACTTACTGCATTAGTATACATTAACTATCTATGAAAGTATTAAACGCGTAACCATATTGTCTACTGCATAAAGCAGACATCCCACTGGCCCTGCATCCTAACCTTAAGGACACTTAATAGTTAACAACATAATATAATAATAACAGAGATGTTAATAAAGGGACCCTTACTGTGAACTGTTATCAACCTTTAAAAAGCACCTCTTAATGATGTTGCATTTTGCAGACAATAGAAGTAAAGTCTAGCCAATACTTTGACTCTGGCACCAAAGAATTAAAGTAATAAAGAAAGAGTTGTGTGACACACTAACATGAACGCAGCTTTTGGGACAGACTTGGGGTCACCTGAGCCCCTGACCCTGACTGAGCCCCTCTGACCTCTGTCTAGCCCTCAACAGATACTCATGCCTTTAACCTTTACCCTCTGACAAGCTGTTGCATTTAATATCATCTGCGATGTCCACGGCTAAGATCAGTTTTTTTTTGTCCTGAATCGATCAAACTCATGCTCTGAAGCTATGACAGACCACCAGATGACATGTTTTATCACAGATCTTTTATTTATTGTACTTTAAAAAAAGTGGTTTTAATTGAGAACAAAAAGATAAACACACACGCTCTTTTAGGAAGACTTTATTTTCATGACTTCATAAATTACTTAGCATGAGGAGCTGCAGCTAAACTAATTGAGGGTGTTTTTAACGTTTTGCAGCAGTGGTACAGAGTGTTCCGTATTGCTGTGGGAAGGGTCAGCCCCACTCACTGTGGTGAAGAGGAATGAAAGAGAGGGAGTTTGAGCTGCTCCCCTCTGACCTGATAATTAAAAAGGAGAGTTTCCACAAAACGCCATTATCAAAACAACTCTCCTAAACCCATTTAACATGACTTACTTCCCGAACATGAAGCAGCTAATGTAACTGATCAACCCTTCTCATAATGATTGCTACTAATGTTCATATTGTACATTTAGCATGCTGTTTTTAATTGTGTGGGTCATTTTTTAACTCTCTGCTCTTATATGAACATGCCCATCATTATTCATTTATTATATCGTACAATCAACAAATTCCTGTTGGTTTCTCTATATCCTGCTGCTCGGCTTCACAGCCATTATGTCTCACGTGAATTTCACTCTCACACACAGTAGATCATTTTTGAACGATTTCTCCCTCCTGTTCCTTGCCCCATTTGAGCACCATCCACCATGTTTTTCTGATTCAACAAAAGCTTCATTAGAGAGTCCCAGCCGTCTCGGTAATTGGGCCCATTTATTTCAAAGGTACATTTAATGGTGTCTCTTATTTGTCAGCAACGTGCTGAGGATAAAAATACAATGGATTACAATGCCGCTTTTCTCGCGCTTGTATTTTCTTCATTTTAGAGGTGGTCAATTATTAAATTATTTTCACTTTTGCTTTCATCTGCAACATATAATAAACGGTACAGACCTCTTTAGGTAATGGTGGTGGCGGTGAGGCATTTTGTGTGCGTGCACATGCATGGGAGTATTTGCACATTCGTTGTAGTGTAAAATGTGTTTTAGTCACATCTGTATACACTATAAGATGCCATATATCATCTTTTTCTTTTTCAAACATTTTTCGGCATGTGCGTGTGTGTTCTTAAAAATCATTTCCATATCTGTGTGTCCGTGTTGTGTCAGACACCCTTCAATCCTTTTATTATACACCTCAAAACATCAAAAGCCATGCAAGCAACCAAGGTGGAGAGGAATTACTTTGTGTGATTTCTCTGCCTCTGACTCTCCTGTCAGCTCTTCCCTTTATGTCAGTAATTGTGGGTGATTATTTTAACTGTGAAAAGGGTAGCAGGTAATAGAGGCTGATTAAATCCCATGGACAGAGGCCCAGACAACCCTTAAGACACAGGCGTGTAATAATAGTGAGAGCCAGCGACACCAACACAGCCTGTCCACTCACCTTATTGTCGGGGACACGAGGCCAGGTGCAATTTAATGCATTTATTGTGGCGAGTCCCTATATTAACTGCCATAAACAGTTGTGGTTAAATTGAATCTTGAATCAGCCCGACATGGCTTTCAAAGGTAAAGCTTTCGCCACAGCGACAAAATGTGCTGGTATAATCCTAAAAGAAAATAATGCACACACACACACACACACACACACACACACACACACACACACACACACACACACACACACACGCACGCACGCACGCACGCACGCGCACGCACGCACGCGCACGCACACACACACACACACACACACACACACACACACACACGAGCAGAGAGATGATATTCTATAATTTGGCAACCACCGGCTGACACAACAAGGATTAGTGTCAGTGTCGAGGTCGTTCTCTTCTTTAAAAAAGAAAAAATTGGAAGCAAATGAAAACTGACTCCCCGTTTTTCTTTCCTAACTCAAGATATTCAGTTAAAAAGCCTGTTGGAACAAGTCAGCTACACATAATAAATAAGCAAGTGACTCATTTTGTGAGAAACACAATGTTCTAATCTGTTTATTTTACTAACGGGTAGCAATTATATGAAAGACGACATGGTGGAAAAATTTCTCGATGTGCTGATGCTCTCATACTTGTAGGTTACTCAGAAATATCTCAAAAATTTTAACATAGTTAATATGCCATTGTAGAGTAGTAACGCGTGTATATTTTTTGTGTGCACGTGCAGTTTTAGAAAATATATATCATAACCCTTAAAAATGAACAGAATATATTTAAATGTATTAAAGTCTATGAAACTTATTAGCAGCTTGATGATTCCTCAAAAAAATATTTGAACTTAATTTTTTAAAGCATTATTAGTTGAGTTTCATCTCGTCTATATATAAAACACCCTGGCATAAGCTTTGCACAAGCAGCAGTAAAAATGCTACCATTTCCCCCTGCAGCCAACAACAAAGCACGGGTGACTTATTTAGAAAAACTCTCCAGAAATTAAATCACCATCTACTGAGTTTGGAGGGAATTTTAAATGTGATCTTTATTGATGAACAGCGTCGTTTGAACAGGCCACGAGTACAAAGGACTCAGTCTTTGTGTGTGGGGGGTGCTGGTGCCCACGCTAAAATAAATCACGTCTCCTCCATGCCATTAACTTTTGGAGCTTCAGGGAGGTTAGGAGTGAGGCTGCTGCAGGAACATCCCCTACAGAGACCCTTGGTGGATGGGGACTTCACACCAAAGTAAACAACTCTCCCTGCCCAGAGGGCAGCACCAGCAACATCCCATCCATTACGGGAGGAATGAAAAGAGTGTGAGAACCATGGCATGAAAAGAAACAACAAACATTTATTTACTGTCACTGTTGTCATTTTCACTGCCATTTTATTCTGTGATTTACGACGAACCCGGACAGCGGCTTGAGGTGAACTGATTGGGTCAGGTGGATTGGTCCTAATACAAAAGGAACTCCAAAAACAGCTTTTATGGGAAACTAAAATATACAAAAGGATAAGAGAGAAAGAAAACTTTAATCGCAATGATGGGCAATGGAAAATGACATTTTGAAATACTTTTAGGATGCATACATATCTTTTGTAAATAGTTGTGAATCATTGTTGTGTATTTGCACAATAAAACCTGCAATGCAAGCTGTCACAGAAATGCACTAAAAACAAAATATCATAAAATATTCAGTGGACCAAAACTCTTTTCCTTACTGCAGTCTAATCCCTACTGGGTTAGTGTCTAAGGCTCTAGTGATTGGTACCATATAGATTATTTTAACTGTTGTTGTCCACCAAACATTTGACTTTTGCTCACATCTTTAAAAGGTGTAAAAATGACTTAAAACAGCCAAGCAAATGTTCTGTGTACTGCAACCAAACAAAAATCCCTTTCATCCTTTCTAATTTGAAGAACTTGGATGATTTGTTTATAATTTCGACAAGCGTGAACAAAGATTTCATGACACTGTGATGGAAAATTACTGAGCATATCTGGAAAGTAAAGCATGCAAAAAAATAGTCCAGTCTTTTAGGAATTACCTCACCTGGATAAAGTGAGCTGACACAAGAACAGCACTTTTGAAATGCTACATACTTTCCTGACAGACTGAAATTATTCATTCATTACAGTAACTTTATATCCTAATTTAAAACTGACCGCAAGCCTTCAATGCTGCATTTTGTTGAGACTGTAATGAGATAAAATTACAAGCCAACAACGAAGAAGATAACAATTTTTTGTTTAATTGGTTACATTTGCAACATACAGCAGGAGGTTTAACATGCATTAATATGTGTACTTATTAAATTCCCAACTGTTCTGGGACCAGGTTGCACACAGGCGTAGATTTTTTTCCTTGTGTGCATTTAACAACTGCACTAGTATGAGTTAAGGTTATTTTTGACATTTTAAGCGTTGATTTAGATTTTTTTTACCCTTTTTCTGCACATGAAGAAGTTGTTTTATGAGCTAAACTCGCTATAAGAATTAGAAAAGTAAACGGTAGAATGTTTCCCAGGGAGGAGAAATGGGAAGAAGAGATACAGCAAGTGATTATTGAGAAGACAAAGGCCTCGCTGTCTGGAGCCTGACAGCACCCTCTACATCAGGTGCACCTCGTACCTCCCCCATCCCCAAGCTCGCAATCCAATTCCATCCAGACGAGGGAATTTCCTCCTCCCCACCAGCCAACCATCATCCATTTATTCCTCCATTCATCTCCCCTTTTCCCCAACAAATGGAAATAATAACACAAAACAACACAACAACCAACATTTTGCTCTACCTCCTTCCTCCATCCTTGCATCTAAATTTCGGCTTTTTGGCATGATGGATCTTTTGATCCGGTCTCTCAGTTGAGTCTCAGTGGAAGAAAGAGATATGTCTGAAATACGCAAAGAATGTTACTGGCAGGTTTTGGTGTGGTCTAATCATCCTGTCTGCCAGTGAATATCATACAGTGCAGGCCAAGAGTCGAGACGCCTGCGCTGAGCCACATACTTGGTGTTGCAGACAAAGCTGGTTTTGCATTTCATTAAATTACCCAGACACTTTGAGACAACTGGCCAACTCACGATAAAATTACAGATGAAGCGCTTGCTTGTAAAGGTTTACATTCTTCAGATAAGCAAGGACAGGAGTTGTTGACTGTGTGCCTAAACATTTTTGGGTTGGCTCCAAGGGATGGGAACCAGATGGCTGACTACTCTTACCTGTGGATTTCCCCAAGTTGCTTCAGGAAGTTGCTGCTGCGGCGCTCTGCCCTGGGGTTTCCATGCTCCGGAGGGCTCTCTGGATGTCTTGAGCTTGGATCCCCTCCATTTTTCACAGGTCTTGGGGGGCAGGTCTGTGGCCCCTCACACTCATTAGTGGGCACTCCTCTAGAGAAACATGCACGTGCATGCACTCAGGTGCTCACATAGTGCTCTCACTGGTATGGACTCAGGTGTTTTTTGGCGCATTACCTTGGGCTGTGGATGGCACTAACTGCACCAAGAATTTATGATCATGTGCTTTTCAGTAGAAATTGTTACTGTCATATACCCTTGTTGTGTTTGGTGCAGTGATATCTTGGTTCTGTTCTATTTTTGTGTGTCCCTTTCACTCTCTCTCTCTTTCTGCAGCTCTAAAAGCAGATGCCTGTTTAACTGTTTACTTTTTATTTTTGTGAACTTTTTCCACCCACCACGTCATTTCCTCTCCCTCCTTTCTCTTTACGATTTTTCTTCGTGTCCATTGGGAGTAAAAAAACAGCCGAAGGCGTTTCAAACAAAAAAAGGAAGTAGAAGTTTGCCAGATAAAGCAACGACATTATCACTCACTAACATTCATTATATGCAAATGTAACATATCTGATTGGCTAACAGCAGCCCAACTCATCCACTGCCTTCATTTGCCCTTATTGGGTTAAAAAACAACAACAACATAACACTGATACATCATCTCCACAGATAACACACGTCCAAATGTGTTCTGCTATGTTCTTGGGTTGCTATTGCTAATGGTTAGCTTTTACTAGCCAAGGCACAATCTGCTCTTTCCTGGCTTCAAAACCAAGACTTCTGCTGTCTGAAGCTAAAGTGGGGAAGGTCATGAATGCCAGTTTTTTCCTGTGACATAGAATAGATTGACTTTTATTGACCAGACCGTTTTTCTGTTTATTTTATCTCTGCGGCTAATAAAGAATTGGGAGACTGAATGAAATGTACACATTCAGCATGCATATGAACCTCTGAGTGATTGTGCTTTAAACTGTTTATTAGAGATGCATCAGTTTAGGCTTTGAGAGCCAAAACTAATATTTTATTCTTGTACAGCTCTTACCTGCTGACACTAATGGATTTTGATTCCAGTCCAGATAACTATGATTACAAAATACAAGTATTTTCTGAATTTAAATGACTTGAAACATATAACTGGAAATAAAATTTCCCACATGGAAAATGCTGCTATTGGATTTGTAAATTAGTGCTTAGCGATGGTGAGTTCATGGACCAGGAAAAACATCTGATGCAGAAACATGAAAATAGCCAAAGATTGACTTGTTCAGATGATCATGCTGAATATTGACTGATTCTTACCATCAGCCAAGCTTTTGGTGAATGCACATTTTAATCCCTTTAAAATAAATGAATACAAAAATCTTATCTAAATAAAAATTGTTCTCTTCTCTTTTGTGAAATTGAATCTGTAATCCAAAATAGAAGAAAGTTGAATCAACCAAAAGTGGCCTCCAGTGAACTTTTCTATTCATGAACAGTCCAATCGGTCAACATTTGTATCTTGTATTTAAAATAATAGACAACGATGGAAGCATTTACCTTGAAAACATTATCATCTAACAAAATGCAGCCACAGAGTCAGTTCAGAATTGAAAAATCTACAAGTAAATAAGATAAATAAATATTTGGCATCTTTATTCTTTAAACCCAAAGACTTTCAGAGATTATTTTAGTGTACTGCACTCCAGCCACAGGTGTTATCCAGGTAAAATGAAGCCCCAACAAAGAAAAAAAAAAAGAGGCACATTCCGAAAGCGAGTGGATCTGGACCCTCGGGGCGCAGACATCCAACAAAAGAGTTTTAGTTCACACTTGTGACCCAGTAAGCTATGTACCCTACAGCGTGCAACACAAAGGGAACAACACAGGTGATTCTACACATGCTCCTGTCCTGCTTTTTTCAACACTTGTACTCTCACTCTCCATCACCCATAGTGCTACTTAGTGACATCAACTTTTGGCACCCTGACAGCCCGGTTTCAGTTTACTCAGGGACAGACTATCTAAGAGATCTTTCTAAACTTCCTATGGATACATCTCCACCAACTGTGATCAGTAAATTTACTATAAGTGTATGGTGTGCTCCAATGGAGAAAGTTATCATTGGATAGATGCTTTATAATTCAACAACTAGGATCCCTTTCGCCTTCTCTGAATTTAGTTTGAATCGTACCAACGGCCTAAACAATAGTCTCTGAAGATACGGTGATAAGAGGTCAAGACCTGAAACGGAACCTAACCGCATTGAGTTTCAGACAGAGGTTATCTGTATGTTTTATTATTTTCTCTCTACAAACCTAAACACATTTTTCTTAATGGTCTCTAAGAGTCTGAACTTTCAGTGACATTGATAATTCATTAATTTCTTGTGAAAACAGTGATCATAATCAGGCTAAATATGAGTATAAATGCAAGCGAAACAGGCAAGAGGACTTTTTTTAACAAGAAAAGCCTGGGTAATGCACCTACGCTGAATATGTGTCATCACTTGCACGTTTGCCTTTCATTACACACAGACCTTTTCTTGCTAATTTACACAAAAGCTGAACATGAGCATACACTGGGCCGTCGTTTTACCTGAAGCAAATGGTGCCGAGTTACAAATCAGCCTAGGATAGGAAGATGAAGTGAAACTGGTGCTGCCCGAGGAGCGCTAAAGTAAAAAAAAAAAAAACATGTTTCTGTGCATGTAGGCCCGTGTTTTAGATCAGCTGGTGTGACGGTAAAATACAAAAAGCAGGATTCAATTTGAGGGTTAAAAGGATTTTACAAATTTCTAGGAACACCAAAGTGCCTAGAAATGTTATTTACCTTATTATTATAATGAATTTAGCATGATATAAATCTGTATGTGTCATGGATACTGTCTTTCCAGCTTTTGTCCAGGTTTTGGGAAATACACCGTTTTAATATAATCCACGTTTGGGAATTCCCAGAGTATTTATGGCTATCATTACCGTCTGGGCTGCATTGTGTGATGAGCTACTTGATGCAACCAGACAAACAGTATGCCAGCACTGACAAGCATTAAGAAAAATGAATGGCAACACACACACAAGCACACAGGTGGGCTTTACATGCTTTCGCCCATGCAGACATTTTCTGATTTGGCAGGCTCTGTTCTGCTGCACAGATTGGTGAAAAGCCCTCCACTCTAACCCACACCTGCTCTGCGGCTCGGCAAAAGTAGAAAAAAAAACCTCCACAAACATCTGTTTGCAGCAAAAGCCCCATTAGAGGTGCAACGTGCTGTTTGGTGACATGCATCCTTAGGCCTAATCACTAGATTTGTAAAGTTATGACCTCAATCATTGCTTCTAACTTTAAAATAGCTCTGCCTTCAGCCTAACTTGGCTAACAGGAAACCATTAAAACATAAGCAATTACCATTCCCATCCATCCACACGGTCCCTATTTTATTTTAATCTGTTTAAGTGCATTTTCCACGCAAGGTTAAAATATGAATCCCCGCCACCCCCTCCTCTCGTCAAAGAGGCAGGGTTTTTCTGGCAGACTTGAGAGCGCAATTTACGACTGATTTAATTTAGCCTCCGCAAACATTTCTAATGGCATTAGGCCCAGTGCATATACTGACTGCCTCTCCCTCTTATTCCATTAACTCCTAAATCAAGTTTAAAGACCATACTGATGCTGGATGCTATTATGGGTGATTATCAAAACAACAGACAATGGGGCAAAGTGTTTACTAACTAGTTTAGCCGTAATTTTGCGTAACCAGGACAGATGGGAACACTGAAAAATTACAGATCAATCCGTTTTAATAATGAAGGACCTTCCAGTGTGCTCGCTGGGTCACATCTATTGCAGCATGACGTGACACATGTTCTGTTTCAACATTTTTTTTGTCTAAAAGTTTAAAGATGAATAAAAGATGGTTTGGCTGTGAGAAAAAGAACAAGCAACTCAACCTTTGAGAGACGAAGCTACTTTGAAAGCAGGCGAAATACGTAGCTTTTCTCAGCTGTTGTTCTCTCATGACTGAAATTTGAAGTACTCTCTTACACCAGCTTGTTTGACAAGGACTAATGATGGCCGTCCATCTGCATAGATGCTTACAGCTGTCTCCCGTCCTCATCCAGGTAATGATTGTGTTATTAACCCTAAACCCTTTACCAAATTGTTATTAACTGCTTGGGGAGAGAACAGGACTTAAACTGCCTCCGCTCACCTGTCACTAAAGCGCCGCTGAGGATGGTTTGATCCTGGCTGGTTATCAGCCGTTGGCAGAGGAGAGCCTTGTAAGTTCTTTTTATTAGATGTTTTGCTAAGATGTCATGTAAATCGATGTTTATTCAAGTAAATAATACAACACTCTTCTTTCTGAAAAGATCAGGCAGAACAGATAAAATAACGTTTCACTCAATTTATTTACTTGAGGTTTCTGACTGCAGCTGCACCTTCGGCTCATTGTCACGCATTAATGAGGTGTGTATGTGCGTTAGTGGTATAAAATATTATTTTATTTCAGGAAAAATAAAAGCTTTTTCTAAAATTCCATAGTTTCTTATTCATCTGACCTCACCTCTGTGAATGAGCATCAGCTGAGTTTGGGAAAAACCCCACTTAATTTTTGTCTCTGATGTATAACTTATATTTTTAGTGAAGCCTTGATATCTAGTTTTCTGGGGATGCCATGTTGTGGTTATGGAACCAGTGTGTCCATCAGAATGTGGGACTGATGACCCAGCTTCTCATTTTTTCCCACAATCACAATGTTTTTAAAGGGACACATTATGTAAAAAAAACAAACAAAAAAAACAGTTATATACAGGTATGAGCCCACGCAGTCCCTGCGCTCCTCTGGCAGCCGTCTCTTTGTCATCCCTAAAGTCAGGACACATATTCACGGCAAGGTGTCCTTCCAGTACTACGGTCCTTGCCTCTGGAACGAGCTGCCAGGGGACCTCAGGGCTGCTGAGAACGTTCATGTTTTTAGAAACAGGCTCAAGACTCGTCTTTTTAGCTTAGCTTTTAACAGAATACTATCACTTTTAAAATTATTGAATTACTTAGGTTATTTATTGATTTATCTTTTTTTTATTTATTTAATGTATTCTTTCTTTATACATGCTTTTAAACAGTTTTTTACCATGATTTATGATCAACATTATTTTAATTAATTTTTTATATTACAAATCTCATTTTAGCTCTTTTGATTTTATATTTTAACCTTAATTTAACCTTTTTCCAGTGCTTCCTCTGTGGGAGCCCTCTGCCCCGGCGGTGGTGGTCAGCTGTGGTGGCCTGGGTGCTTTCCAGGTGTGTCTAGGTGGAGGTGGAGGTCTCTGCCCTCCCTGCCCTGTGCGCCCTGTGTCGGTGCCTCAGCTACTGCTGTGGAGCTGCTGCCAGGGCAGATGGCTCCCCTGATGGTGTTTCCTTATCCTTATCTTAGCTGGTCTGGCTCATCTGATCTCAGTCAATCGTGTTTTTACCATGGGGAAGGGGTCATGTATGTATGTGTGTGTGTGCGTGTGTGTTTGTGTGCCGGAGGGTGAGTGTTGTGAAGGGTTTTTTATTGTCAGACTGTTTTTAAAATTCTGGGGATGGGAGGGAATGTGGGTATGCAGGGCCTTTTTAATTTGTTAAGCACTTTGAGTTGCATGTATTGTAGGACAAAGTGCTAAATAAATAAAAGTTGATTGATTGATTGATCAATTTTCTGTCAGTGTTTTAGAAATTAGAAACCTTAAAAAAGCCATTTCAAAATGTCCCCATTTGTGATGTCACAAACCACAAATTTGCATAGACCCCCCCCCCCCCCCACCTATCAATGCCGAAGGAGCAGTAGCTGTACTCAGAGCCCTTCTCAGATATTGGAGCTTCTCAGCTCCCAATAGGCAATAAGGGGATGAGTGGGTGTGGCCAGCTCCAGCTTTTTTTCTTAAAGTCCCTAAAATGACTTATTCTGGAAAGTACTGAAACTGTTATAAACAGTACTGCTGAAATCACTTAGTGAAATTTTGATGTGAAGGACTTAATAAACGTATTTTGTTTCAACCATCGGACTTGTATATTTTTTTAAAGTCACAATATGTTCCCTTCATGCCTAAAACATAATTAGAGCAACTTTTCTGAAATTTTTTATAAATCTATGATTCACAACACATTAAGATCTTAGCAGTGTCTATTTTTGATTAGGCCTTGTTTGCTTACATGAAAGATGTAAAGGCTTGAAACTCCTTAAGGAACCAGCCACTGGGAGGTGCTCGTCCTTCAACTTCTGAAACATAGTTTCCGTTTTTGTTGTTGGTCACACATATTTTCCTCTGCAACAAACATGTTGCTACTCAAACAGCAAAGTAGGAATTTAGTGTTGGAGAAGTCCAAGCATTGTCCCCAGCAATGTCAGACATCACACATTCCTCAGGCACTCAGAAGAGGCTGATTTCACATGAAGTAAATCTGTTAAACATGCATCTGTTAATACTGATGTTAATATGTGAATGTAACAGATAATAAGTCATTATTAAATTCATCAAGTAAACTCATTTGGGGTATTTAAGATCTGAAATAAGTCATGAAATAATAAACATTTATGTTGATTCATTAATTTACTTTGAAGCAGTAAAGGCATTAATAAATCACTTTAGATAAACATAATATGATTGTAAACAACCTGCGGATTGAAATAATTTATTTTATGAGACAAAATAAGAATTGTTTTATTTCAAGGGAAGTCTCGACTTCTGCAATAGACCTTAGTTGCAGCTCCATGTCAACATGGGAAGTTGTTTAGACTTATTCCATACTTAACTCGAGAAGTTAAGCACGCAACTGTTTTGGTACACGGAAGAACACAATATTCCTGGCATCAGCAACTTGCTGGACACTTGACTGTCTACTGACCTCTGACACCGCTGTGGACAAAAACCCTTGTTGGACTTCTCCAGCGCTACAGCAGCAATATTGAAATGATCAATAATCCAACTTAGGGATCGAATACGTTGTTAAACAAGCAAAAATATACAGAGATACACTTCAGAAACCAATTTCATCCGTCAGCATTATATTTACTAACACAACAATGCATAAATGATACTAATATTTAATTTTTGTAGTGGATTCCTCACTACAGCATTACGTCTCACCAACAAATACTAACACACACTGTTATTTCAACATCTATTTGTATATATTATCGCATGTCAAGTCAAATTTGCAGTCCAGACAAAGTTTGCATCAAATAAATATTCTAAGGATTCCAGTAAATACCTGCCAAATGCAGCGCATTTGATTATTAAAACATTATAGTTCCAGTAAGACTGCACCACACACACACACACACACACACACACAAACACACACACACACACACACACACACACACACACACACACACACACACACACACACACACACACACACAGCCAAATAGGTGTGTCAGTGCAGAAAGTGGATAAAAAGACAAGTTGACAGAATGCTGTGTGGCTCTGAGGGGTGAGAGGTGAGGTGTACAGCCGCAGGCAGACCCCAGTGGTCTCTCCCAGTGATAGATATGCTAATACTCTCTATTCACTCCACTTCACTCTCTTTATTTCCCACAATTAAAGCAAACGTCACTGAAACAGTAATTAAGCTGTGTTCCGGCAAAAGACTGCCTGCTGTTTTTAATGAAGCTCCATTGATTCTCCTTTTATTTGCTATTGGTCTCCCTATAACATCCACAGGCCTGAAATAAATGCAAGTTAAAAGTGCAGCTCTTCTCATCCAGGTTGTGCATTGAACTGGACTGTTTAATTAAAGTAAACGATCGCTCTAAACTGGGATGGTACCACTAGTCTAAGTCTGTCGCTCACTCACTTGTGTGTTCATTTCACTGTGTATGTGTTTAGCTGTAATTTATGACCCAGCTGGTCAGCGAGCTAATGTGCTGAACTCCCCCCCCCCCCCCTCCACAGTCTGAAATAGTGAGCACATTACAAGTTCCCAAACAAAAGCAGGACAGAATCTCCTATTTGTGAAGCAGCGATGACCTCCAGTAATCAATATTTTACAATTTAAAAAAGCGAGGAAACCAATTAGCCAGATTGAGCTATTGCTAAAGGCAAAATTGGCCTGATTGGAAGTCCAATGTGAGCACAATTAAAGATAAAAGGTTTGGTCAGGCAGAAGAGGAGAGTCAAACTGTCAATTGGTGAGAAGACAGAGATACTCTGCAGCTGCCGCTATGCTAACCACATTAACTCTGTCTGCTGTCAAGCTGCGTATAAGCACAGTAGATCTGATTTAGAAACATATTAAAATAAATAGAAAAAGTTGCATGATACATTTTAATGGAGATGAATAAATCAGAAATTCATCAATAAAAATGCATTTGCTTTGCTTTCTTCAGCATCAGTCAAATACAGCCGCGTCTGTCTTCAGTTTATCTGCAGCCGACAGCCGTTTGACTGCAGCAGGTCTGTACTTGAGTCAACTTGACAAAGACAGTAAGACAAGTGTCACAGCCAACCCAGACAGAACCGACGAGTATGTTTTTAATTAAAGTAACCTAATATGTGCACTGAGTTCAGAGCACAGGACAACTTAAGTTCGACCTAAGAAATATGTCACACACACACACACACACACACACACACACACACACACACACACACACACACACACACACACACACACACACTTTTGCAGTAAAGCAATTTCAAAGATGCATTTGGGGTAAAACTTTGCAGCATTTGAATCATTTTTACTTTTGTTTAATGAAAGTTCCCAATCACATCTGTCTGCATTTCTTCCTGTTTGATGCAACCAACAGCTGCGTGCACACAGAGCGCTGCAGCCAGACTGAAATATGAATGAACCGCGGATGATCCTGCCAAACGCTAAATAAATAAATAAATAAATAAAATATACAATCCCAAATATTTTATTGACTTAACTGCAACCTGAAACCTCATCTAAAACTTGCTTGGTGTAGTCTTTTATGCATTCCTATTTTAAAATCACACCCTTGCAGCTTTTATTTCATTAGCAAGCTGACTGCATAAATAAAGAGCTTCAAAATGTTTTCACTTATTTTTAAAAGTCATTTGTTTTAACTGTAAATATGTAAATGTTGTAGTTTGTTTGCATGGCTTTCAACCAGTACACACCTGATTTTCATACTGGCCTTGACTCGCATGATTTTCGAGCAACTGTTACAAAGTACCTGGTACACAGAAATCAGTCAGGGCTGCACATGTGCAAATGCCTTGGCTGTATGTCCAACAACAGCGACTCTAAATATGAAATTCCTCCTTCAGCAAACATTTGGTTACACAAATCACTCATATACATGCAAATGAGCACCACATGAAAACTTCCTCTGTGCTTGTCAGTTTGCCACCACAGTGAGCTCTTCTTTATTGATTTTATTAATATTCACAGAGAATTACCATGAGACTGGATATACTAGTTCTTACCAAAGGATGCTGTCCCCTGCAGCCAAAAGCACGAGTCTAAGTTTCAGAAAAAGTCCCTAAAACGACATGTAGATGTGTGGGTGACAATAACAACAGTTGTCTCTCAGATCCTAAGAAGGAAGTAACACAGTTGCATCAGAACTGCAAATTTTGCAGGGACTGTGTCAACTGTGTGGAATAAAATAAAAGACGAGTGTCCACACGCTGTTTCCTAGTTAGCCGAGCTTTTAAAACAGAAGGATGTGTGTTTAGGAAAATCAAGCTCTCAAAGTTACCTGAACTAAAAATGTAGTCCATCAGGAAGCTGGAAAAGGTCTGGTGAAAACGACAACATTTTTCAAACTCAATATGTCATGACTTCTTCGCTAAACCTTTGAAGTACAGCTGTTGTGTGTGTAACATCACGAATGGCCTTATTTTTAGATCCCACAGGTCAAATGCACAGCCAGGTCAACTTACCCTGGCTATGACACATCCTACAGTATCTTTTCCCCTCACAGCAGACTGGGAGTCTACACGTAGTCCCTTTAATCAGAGCATGCTTCCTCACACCAGCTGGATTGCAGCCCTGACAGAGATAATAATTAAAATAAACAATAACATTTTCCTCCAAGGTCCATCACAGAAGAACTTGTTTAAATGAACTCCTTTATTCCCAGAGAAAAGAAGAAAGAAGATTTTATAATTAAAAATAATCATTGAATGAACTTTTGTTATTGCTACTTATGAAAGTATAAATAACGAAATGTTTCATCAATCTGTGCTCAATGATTGTTTTAGTATGTTTACTTGACAAGGTCATAACATTTGCACCCATACAAGACAGAGTAAAGTTAAGCTAATGCATGACACATAGTTAGCCTTTTGCCCAGATTCGGAGTCTCCATCAAAGAGGGTGTGTCTCTGAGATGCTTGGTAATATCCTCAAACGTGCCAACCTGTGGTTGGCTAATCAATCATAATATCAATCCATTAAAACTAGCCAGCTCTGGGTTTTCCCTCAGTTCGAAGAGTTCAACAGTTCGAGGGTTCTAGAGAAAAGCTTCAGACCGACCATCTGAGCGAAAGCCTCTTTAACCAGAAAGATTTTGACATGTTGTCAAAACCTTAAACCTTTTTCGCACCTGCGAAGTTGAAACAACAAGATGGTTTCCTGCAGAACGAAGCTGACTCAAAACTCCTTCAGAGTTATTTTTAAGACGCTTGGTTTCATCTATCGTTGTGACCCAGGGAGACATCCCAGGACTGATTTGGGCGCATCAAGGTTTTTCTACGAGCCATGTGCAGGGGGGTCGTTGGCCCCGGGACATCTCGGATCCAACGGGGGTCTTCCGGAACGGGTGAGGTAGACACAGCGAGATAGCGTTTGCATGTGGTTTTGATAATAAGAACTTGATAGCTTATTTTCATACCAAATTCTCTCCATCCAGAACTCAGCTTTCTCATGATTCTGACTCTGAATAAATTACATTCACACATAGGTTCCAGACACCCATCTTTTAGTTCACATCAACTCACAGCAAATAATAGTTTAAACAATTTGACAGGTCTTAAGTGTTTGTAAAATAAATTCTTATTTTGTTTATAAACCTGACTGTTTTATTAATCCAACAAAGTACTATCCCTTAATGAATAAAAGAAGCCTAGAATCTTCTGACTAAAACAATAAGACCAAGCAGGTGATATTGTAGTTCAATAGAGTATCACCAATTATTGGTCACAAGTAGTGGTAATAAAATAAATAGCTTTTCAAGCAATTTACTTAATCCAATTTACCCTTTATTATCATGACATGTGCCTGCAAATAATTCATTTTAAAAATATAAAATACCTTGTTTTTCTTCGCTTGAATAAACATCTGAATTTGGACGATGCATGCATTGAAAACACATTTAATACAGCAATCTGTATTCAACATTGTAATGGGCATTATGTCAGAACTGAAGGTACATTAGTGGCACAGCGGTGAGGAAGCTTCTTGCTGACGTCTTCAGAGGCTGAAATTACCTCAAAACCAATATCAACCACTACTGGATTAAAAGAAATCTATTATAAAGAGTAAACCAAACAGAAATCTGCTGAGAGAAATTACAAAAGTAATTTAGGTACAGGGTTTAATGGTTTTCCACCTGCTGTTATATTGCTCTCTTGTTGAAAAGATTTTGTCTCGTTTATTTGACAAAAGAGTTCAATCCATCTTGTTTTTACCTCATAATAAATGACAGAAAACAGCCCAAAGGAAGTGTTTTAAAGCTCTGTGTATTTATAAAAAAACACCAACCTGCTTAAAATGATGCATCTCCCAGGCCCACAACTCTGTTCATATAATTACAGGCACAAGTAGTTAATGTAGCTGTTGCCATTCTTTTTAGAATGAAACCTGACTTGGGTACAAGCCAAATGGGATTAATACCATTGGAAAATAAAATGAACAAGCCTAATCTAAATGCAACCTCTAGAGATGGCTATGGAACATTGACGATTCTACGGGCGGGGCCACAGGGGCATTGGCCTCTGCTGAAATCTGACTGGCTCCATCATTAATTCTTTGTGCAGTGATCAAATATATTATTATAGTAAAAATACAAGTGATGCCAAGTAGGATTTCCAGAGTGAAACTGGATGTTAGACTAAAACTTAGCCCCTCTATAAATATTATGGTCCCTTGATGGCCCTGTGCTCAGAAAAATCCTAGATCCGCCAATGCTATGAAATGCATCTTCAAAGACATTAGCCCGGTGATGCACCTCTCGATCTTCACTACTGGTTTCACTACTTTCTTCCTTTTCATCCTCCCCAACATATCTTCCGATAAATTAAATGCTTTTTAGTTTGCAGCTTCAGTCCCCATCAATCCATACATGAAGAAGTGTAGTCAGGTTACACTAGAGAGAAGAGAACTGGTGCATTTTAGCGATGCAATTAGGGCCCATTAGTCTTGGCTTTAATTAGAAGGCTGGAGCGTTGATGTTTCAAGTGCTGGTTTGTGCTGGTGTTGTGTTTCCCCGCGGCATCGCTCGTCTCCGTCCTGGAGTCGGAGTCTGTCTGGCGCTTGTGGTGTTTTTTTGCTTGTCTTTTCAGTTCTGTTTGTGATCTGATTTTCTTTTGTTTTTACGTTAAGTCAATTTTTTGGGGGTAAAAGTTGCATTAAAAAACAGAGGTAACCACTGCAGGACATGAGTAGAAAAAGGAAGAAGACAAGTATTGATGACATTGGAGGTGTTAATGTGTCAAACGGGAGAATAAAAAGTGTAGGAAAGAGGAGTATGGTTGGAGAGGAGTAAAAAAATGAGTAGGGTGAGTGAGGAGATAAAACCTGAAGCCTCAAAGTCAAATTGATCTGCTTGAGGTGCCACATTTAATTGTTAGCCAACAGACAGACATGACATCTTAGCCCTGCCGCTCTCTCCCCTGCCACATTAGCCAACCGCACCGCTTCATGTTCACAGAGTGGAGGCAGACTGTCTGGAGGAGGAGCAACACTCCCCATCCCTCCATCCTCCTTCCTGACTCATCATTTGACTTTGCTCATCTGACTCTCAGCCCACAGCGGAGGGGACAACAGGAAAGGTCACAGTGGACCAAAAATCTCTGCACACGGCTTCTGTTCTGGTTGATAATGTTCATTTCATGTAAAGATGTAAAAACACCCCTCTTTGTTTTGCCAGAAAAAAGTATCAACGCTTGATAAAAACAACAAAATTCACCCTGTCCTGCACCTCCCACCTCACTCCACTTCACTCTACCAGCAATAGTTTATTGAAAAACAACTGAGCTAATTACATCCAATTATGAGATGATTCATAAGCAGAAATGGCATTAATATGGTGAGCAGTCGTTTTTAAACCGAAATGAACAAATGGTAACGGACACACAAAAACAATTTTATATTCTCCCTGCCTCAAAAAGATGCAAATGAGTTCAAATGCATTCTTGTTTAACAGCAGCAAATCATTCATTTCTACATTTGCTGGATATTAGCTTTTTACCAATATATTGATATTGTCTAAATCTTCATTTTCAAAACCGTGTCCCCCCTTTTTTTTTTTTTAAAAAAAAAGGAAAACTAAAACATTTTAGGTTATCAACATCACATATCACCTAAAATACATGCTTAAACTACAAATTTAAAAGACAGTGTGTAGTTTTTACCAATAATCTCTGGATCTCTTTTCATTTCTATTAGATTACATTCATGAAAATGTTGTAGAAAATGTAATAAATTATGCCTAGTTGTTGAAAAATATTGGCAGCTTTGTAACATATAACCATAAAAATCTGTTCTAAAACACATGGGAGCAGGTCTAAGTCTCTTGGCGACACCATGGGTGTTTCTCAATGCCAAGGAACCTCGCCTTGATGTCTTGGTCCCACCCTGGTGTCCTAGGAAATATCTCTTTGGGGGGCGGGGGGCCTTTCTGGTTGCAGTCCCCTTGGGGTTCCTGTGTTCTGGGGCAGCGCCTGGATCTCTGGGACTTGGAGCTCCCCCCGTCTCCTACACATCTTTGGGGGCAGATCTGTGGTCCCTCACACTCTCTATTGGACGCTCCTATAGAGAAACCTTACATAAACAAGCGTGTGTACACACACAGGTGCTCACATGGTGCTCTCAAAGTATGGGCTTGGGCACGTTCAACACTTGTCTCAAGGCTTTTGTTGCCACTAAATGCACTATGATTTATTATCGTGTGATTGTTCAGTTAAACAATGTTGATTTTATATTTCTTCATCACGTTAACGCAGTGATAGCTTGCTCCTGATGTATTGTTGTGTGTCCCATTTTTTCTGCTCTTCTCTTTCTGCAGGTCTAGAAGCAGACGCTTGTTCATTATTGTTTATTTTTGTGGAACACCCCCCCCCCCCCCCTCCCACCATTTGTCTTTTCCTTTCTCTTTCACCTCTGTCTCCGTGTCTGGTCGGAATTACAAAGCATTCAAAAACAATAACAAAAAAATTTGAAGTATCAGGCATGACATTTAAAGCAGACGCTTTGATGCTCCACCTGAGAATAAATCTGTAAGGCTTGTTACCAGCATTCAGACATCAATTCTGCTTGCTTCACAGCCAGTCAGGACACGGTTTAAAAAAAAAAAAAAAGGAAATACTTCTTTGGGAGCTGCCAAGACGTGTTCCACTGTTCATGTTCTACCGAGGTGTGTGTTCTCCGTTTGTTAGCCGTTTAGCTAGCTAGCTGAGTAAGGATACACGGGAGGTGTCTTGCAGCCTAGCCTTGGTCAAAAATTACCCAGAATACACCACAGTATTTTCAAAAAGACGGCGGATCAGAAGCCGGCAGCTACTTCGGGGGCAATTATCAAGTTTAAAAGTAAATCAACTGATTTTAAATGTTTTTTTTTTATCCAAAGAAGTTATCTATTGTTGGTTAGTTGCTTATTAGTTGCAGCTTCGGTGGCTACTGGGCAGTAACTGACTTATATTTTTAATTTCATAAACATATACACAATTTAAAAAGTTAAAGCCTCGTTATATATTTATATTGAAACTTTTACGTATGAAATATAACGTTGTCTCCAGTGTCACGTGACGTTACGTGACCGTGTGGAAGCCGCGGTCACGTGATGCAAGTGTAGCCTCCGGAAATGGTCTGTTCACACAAGTCTGTTCCATTTAACCGTTTTATTTGACCAAGGACGGACACTGTCCTCGTAAGCAAGGAGCCTGGCCTTGCAAAACATCGCCTCGCAAGGCCAGGTGCCTTGACTAGGGATGGGTACCGAATTTGGTACTTTTTAAGGTACCGACCAAATTCCATAGTACCGACCGAGCACCGATTCACGTCATTTCAAAAGGTGCCTCGTTTCGGTACCCGTCCATCATAACGAGAACTTGCCAAGACAGCTGCGCATGCGCAAGAGCGTTTTGTCGTCACTCGCTGCGAACCAGTTGTAAACAGAGCAGCATGGTAGAAAGAACGCAGGCTAAAGCTTGGGTCCACTTCACTAAATGTGATGTGTAACTGGGTGATGATGAAACCAGCGACAACGATCTAAGTGAAACATCCTCATCTTAATCTGCTCCGGTAGGTAAATATAATCAGCTTGATATGTTAGCTTCCGTTTCACTAATGGTGCGTTCGCTTTCTCCTCGGAACTCCGAATTCCCGACTAGAAGAACATGAACGCGCTCTAAAGTTTGGCTTCACTTTACTAAATGTGATGGGTGAAGACGAAACCAGTGACAACGATCTAAGTGTGAGGCATCATCGTTTTAATCTGCTCCAGCAGCTAAATATACTGTTAAAGATAACGTTAGCTTGATATCTTAGCTTCCATTGCTACCATTGTTATCAGCTAATGGTGTGTTCGCTTTCTCCTCAGAAATTCTAACTTCCCAGTAGTAAAAATCAAATGAAAAAAGATGGCAAAAGGAATGAAGATACACAGTAAATTTAGTTCACAGCAAAGATGTTTGCTTCAGTTTAATTATCAGCTTATAAAACTATAAGGACAATGTTAAAATACAAACAGTTGTATGTTATTTATCGTGATATTTATCAAATATGGTTATAAATTGAGAAAAATATATATTTAATTATAAAAGAGAATTAAAATAATAAACACTCAAAAGTATCGAAAATTGGTACCGTTAAGTACCGGTATCGATTCGTAGGTACCGGGAATTAGTACCGGATCGATTCAAATGTCAAAGGTACCCATCCCTAGCCTTGACATTGAGAAACACCAAAGATTAGACGCAATGTTTCCTTCTACAGGAGCCTGAGAGGACAGAGTGCATTTACTGATTTGTAACAAGCGGTTACAAAACTTTCATCATTTATAAACATTGTTTTACACATGAAAGAGAGTCTGATTTGTTTGTTTTGCTGGAGATTGCGCTCCCTAACTCCCACTGCACACTGGAAGCTGGAAGCATAAGCGGTGCAGAATGGCAGCGGAACATCACTGCTTCAAATATAATCCATTTTAATCTATGGCGTGTTACAAACCACATGGCAATTTTCAGACACATCCCAGAAGTGGTGCTTTTAATTTCATACATATGAAGCTTACATGTGACCTAACAGCTTATTTACTCACAGCATCATTCCAGCTGTGCTTTTCATGGCTTTAATCCTGGCTGCGGAGTGTTACTACAACATAATATGTTTATGTTTATGTATTTAGCAGACACTTTTGTCCAAAGCGACTTACAAGTAATAATCGGCATGTTGCTCTTGAGGCTAACAACAACAATAACAACAACAACTTGACATCAATCATGGAGAATAGGGAACAAGGAGTGGACCGTAGAGAGGGGGGACGGGTGCAGGGAGGGTGCTAGTTAAGAAGATGCTCTCGGAAGAGCAGGGTCTTCAGGAGTTTCTTGAAAATTGAAAAGGAAGCCTCTGTTCTGGTAGTGCTTGGTAGGTCACATTTGTGGAACGATGCATGAGAAGAGTCTGGATTGTCCTGAGCATGGTGTAGGCACTGCTACCCGATGATCCTGTGATGACCGGAGTGGCCGGGCCGAGACGTAAGCCTTTGCAAGAGGATTCAGGTAGATGGGAGCCGTACCATCTCTGACTTTGTATGCTAGTGTTAGCAATTTGAATTTGATGCATGCTGCTAGTGGTAGCCAGTGGAGCTCAATGAACATAGGGGTGACGTGTGCTCTTTTTGGCTGATTGAAGACCAGACGCACCGCTGCAATCTGGACCATTTGAAGAGGTCTCACAGCACAGGCTGGAAGATCAGTTAGAAGGGCATTGCAGTAATCAAGGCGGGAGATGACAGTAGATTGCACCAGGAGCTGGGTGGCATGTTGTGTTAAGTATGGTCTGATCTTTCGTATGTTATACAGCGCAAAGTGGCATGAACGAGCAACAGAGGCAACATGATATTTAAAGTTCAGGTGTTCATCAACCACAACACCCAGATTTTGAACTGCCTTGAAGGAGCCAGAGATAGGAAGTCATTTTGGATTGAGATATTGTGCTGTATGGATGGTTTTGCTGGGATAACAAGTAGTTCAGTTTTAGAGAGGTTGAGTTGGAGATGGTGGGATTTCATCCATTTTGATATGTCAGAGAGACAGTTTGATATTCGTACAGAGACAGTGTGGTCGTCCGGTGGAAATGACAGATAGAGCTGGGTGTCGTCTGCATAGCAGTGGCAGGAGAAGCCATGTGATCGAATGATCTCACCCAGTGAGGTGGTGTATATGGCAAAGAGAAGAGGTCCTAGTACAGAGCCCTGGGGGACTCCTGTGGCAAGATGGTGCATGGTAGAGGATTGTCCAAGCCAAGATACACTGAATGATTGTCCTGTGAGGTACGATTCAAACCAGGCCTGTGCTTTCTCTGTGATGCCCATGCTAGAGAGTGTGGACACAAGGAAGCCATGGTTGACAGTGTCAAATGCAGCCGATAAGTCGAGCAGGATAAGCACTGAGGATTTGGCAGTCGCTCTGGCTTCTTTTAAGGATTCCGTCACTGCTAACAGAGCAGTCTCAGTGGAGTGGCCCTTTTTGAACCCAGATTGGTAAGGGTCAAGCAGACAGTTTTGTGAGAGGTATTCTGTGACCTGCTTGAAAGCCACCCTTTCAATGATTTTGGACTGAAAAGTGAGGAGAGAGATAGGACGGTAGTTCTCCACATCGTTTGGAGGAAGAGATGGGATTTTTTAGCAGCGGTTTAACCTGAGCATGCTTGAGAGAGGTGGGGAATGTACCAGATGTCAGTGAAGCGTTGATCACATGTGTGACTGCTGCGACTACTGTAGGAGCAATAGCTTGGAGCAGCTTAGTCAGAATGGGGTCCAGTGGGCATGTAGTAGGGCAGCTGCACATGAGAAGCTTGGACACACAGTTCTCAGTGAGGGGGGAAAAGAGGAAAATGAAGCAGTAGGGCCTGAGATGGTTGGGCTTGAAGGAGTTTGTGGTAGTGAATGTTCAGGAGTGGCCAGTTGAGTAAACTGTTTGCTTATAGCTGCCACTTTGTTGGTGAAGAATGAGGCAAAGGTGTCAGCTGATAGATTATTGGTAGGAGGTGGAGAAGGAGGGTTGAGCAGAGTTTTGAATGTTGAAAATTGTTTCTGAGAATCAGTAGAGCTGAGAATTTTGTCAGTGTAGAAAGCTTTCTTTGCATCAGTGATGCTGGCAGAGAATGAGGACAGTAAGTCATGAAATTTCAATTGATCACCAGGATCTTTTGTTTTGCACCATTTCCATTGCGCAGCTCTAAGATTGGTGTGTAGAGACCAGAGGGTATCATTTAGCCAAGGGTGCGACTGAGAGGATCTAGCAGGTCTAGTGGCTAAAGGGCACAAGTTGTTAAGACAAGAGCAGAGTGTGGAGCAGAGTGACTCGGTGGCATCATTCACTTCATAAGCAGAGAATGTGCTGGGAGATGGAAGAGTGGAGGCAACAAGAGAGGAGAAGTGGCTGGGTGCCAGATTGCGGAGGTTGCGGCAGGATGAGACCACTGGGGAGGAAGCAGCGGACCTCTCTTGTAGAATTGTGCTGAAATGGATGAAGTAATTATCAGAAAGATGCAGCGGTGTGACAGAGATTGTTTCTATGGCACAGTTTCTGGTGAAAATGAGGTCAAGTGATTTTCCAGCTTTTTGGGTTGGAGGACTTTGTACTAGTTTTAGATCAAATGATGACATTAGTGACAGGAAGCCTGATGAGCTGGGATTGTCCAGGTGAACATTCATGTCTCCAAGGACCATTGTGGGACAGTCGTCCACAGGAATGGAGGAGAGCAGGGTGTCGAGTTCATCAAGAAAGTCTACGAGTTGACCTGGTTGACGATATATGACAACCAAAAAGCATTTTTTCGGCACAGTTACCTGGATGGCATGGTATTCAAAGGAGTTGTATTTAGTGATGGGTAGCAACTGACTGTATATCCATTTGTTGGAAATTAACATGTCCGTTCCACCACCTCGGCCAAATGCACGAGAAGTGTGGGAGAAAGTGTGGTTAATTGAGAGAGCAGATGGGGTAGCATTGTCACATGGTTTGATCCAGGTCTCAGTGAGAGCCAGTGCATCAAGTGACAGGTGGTTTGCATATGCAGTAATGAAGTCTGCCTTGTTTACAGCTGATCGGCAGTTACACAGTCCCATAGACAGGTGGGTGTCTTCGGGGGGAGCTGGTTTTAGCGAGCAGAGGTTTTGAAGGTTGCGAAAGCGGTTTGCTGTGTGTGACCTTCCTCTGAAGCCAGTGATCACAGGTATAGGATAATGGCACATTTTGCTAGGTGTCGATGGAGCAGCGTCTGGGTCAAGTTTGCTTGATCTGTGTACCTGCTCTGTGGACATGCGCAGGTAGACACATATGTCTTTACCCCAGAGTGTCTTACTCCAGAGGGGCTGAGACACAAGGGCTGACGCTTCCGCTGACACTTCAGTTATGCCACCAAACTTATGCTGTGCTACTAATTGGAAACAGATGTTCATGCAGCAGCTGATTGCAATGGTTGAGACCTAGATCACCTGATGAAAGTTTTCAGGGAGGGGAGAAACAGCTTGTTCACAGCCCCTGATTGCACTTATTGTTTTCAGTTGGCCCAAACCGGAGCTACTAGACAACAGGATTACCCACAGATGAGTTTCCTTCTCTTTTCCCAATGGAAGACAGTGCAAAGCAAAAGTTTAAGAAGACAAAAACAAACACTAACAGACACACAAGGCCCTTCGGTGCAGATTCAAGTCAATAAATGACATCAAACAGTGATGACGTGATTTCCTTCTTTTTGGTTTAACGGCTGATAATCAAACCGCAACGTCTGAAGTCTCGAGAGATTTTGTGATTTTGTGAGTCGAGCGAGGAGCACGGCAGAGAAGCCGCTTTGCTGCCGAGACTCTCCCGGTGCAGTAATAGTTGCGAGTAAACCGTTCCGCTGACGTTCCGCGCCACTGATGCTGTCAGTGTGCTGACGGGGTAATGGCCATCCGTTGGTAAGGCATTACTCGAACACAAAAATACTGGATTTTCCATATTTATTTTGTCTCCAACAGCAGCTGAATCTCATTCTCCCTAAGCGTGATGTTTGTATTAGTCAGTAACGTATATTTTTTTCTCTTTCTGTTTATTGCAGCTATAGGGATAAAACATTTATAAATATCTTCAGATAGGAAAAGCAATCCTTGGGTGAAAAATCTTGTTTTTGTTTTGGCCGTTTGTTAGCTGTCTAGCTACATTCTGTAAGGACAGCGTACGTTCACTACACAGAGAAAATTTACAAATAAACTAAAATTTCTAACAAACTACCTAAGATCTGTCATATTTTGACATTTTGAGAGAGCGGAAGAGTAGCTGAATAGTTTCATGTATAATGTGTGTAAGGTTTGTAAAAGATGGGTCATTACCGATATTTTCTAATTTATTTTAATGCCGACATTGGCCGATATTAATGTTAGACCAATATGTTGAAAATCCCTATTTATTTCGATGATAAATGCAAACTTTTCTTCTTTTCATTTTCTGGGTCAAACCTTCTTAAACACATAAAAATTCAACCTTCTATCTGTGATTTAACATTTTACAAAAGAAAAAATAGTGAACATATTAATGTAATATTAATTAAGCTCATTAATATTAATTAAGAATGGCTAGCTTACTTCTTTCACATTAATGAACTGGAATATTAATCTCTTAAATTTTCTTTTCATGTTGCCATTTATTATCCCGCAGCCATTAATAACAAAATCAACAGAAAAATCATGTAAAAATGGAGTAATCAATGCACTCACTAATCAACCTCTCTATGCAACATTTTTTTCTGACTACATGATATATTTTTCTGCATTTCTGGGAAGATGTTTCAACATCGAAGTGCTAAGCCTGTCTAAAAATATGATATTGTATCTCGTCTAAATCAAACAGAAGAACCTGTTCAGTATGATCAACACAGCAACTGTAAAAGCATTAAAATGAGCAGGACAACAAGCCCTTATCTGTTTTTGAGAGTATAATTTTATTATTATTATCTATTCTAAACCTACCATTTTCTCAGGGTTGTATCAACTTTCCTTTAAACATGTTACAATCAAACTTGACTCCTTCTGGTGTCCCAACAGAATTACTGACGGTCAGATGTTTCGTGGAGCTGTCATAGATTTATGTTGAAGAGCAAAGCCCCTCCAGGGTAGAGTCAGCAATTATGTCTGAGTGTTTAGGCTTAAAAAAAACTTTACTCATCTTAACTTTGCTGATCATTTGTCAATTTTGGCTCCAATGTATTTCCTTCAAAACAAAAAATTGCATGAAAGTGTCCATACCATCAAAGACGAATAGATTATTCCCACACCGTGTCTTGTTTGCTTGTGAATCGTAAAAAATGTGTCAGA